>NW_025206885.1:10963-12174 GCF_004010195.1 Chiloscyllium plagiosum | reverse complement strand
CCCGCAGAGGGTGGTGCATAAATGGAATGTGCTGCCAGAGGAAGTGGTGGAGGCTGGTACAGTTGCAACATTTAAAAACATGAGGATGGGCATGTGAATAGGAAGGGTTTGGAGGGATATGGGCCGGGTGCTGGCAAGTGGGACTGGATTAATTTTGGATATCTGGCCGGCATGGGGGGCAAGTGGGACCAAAGGGTCTCTTTCTGTGCTGTACAACTCTATGACTCTGTGATTCTAAGTGCATGTGATAATCATTCACCTGGATGATCAGCAGCAGCAACTCAGTGTAGATCATGTAGAAGAGACTCAGCATGCCAGCATCACTCTCTGTAAGTACAGATGTTTTATTGAAGTGCTGTGCTCACAAGGCTAGTTGTAAAACCCTTCATGAATGATGATTTCTACCACTGGCCACAGCATTGCGTCCATTTCATTTTAGGAAGGATGCGAAAGCTTCCACTTGCAGTAGATTGCACGACGCGAGGGAGAAGTAACGGTGGGGACAGCAGAGGCCATTCGGCCCCCTTTGGCCTGTCCCACCATTCAGCCCATTGAGTCTGCTCCATTGTTCATGGCCGACCCGTAGCCTAACTGCATGGACCCACCTTTAGGCTGTATTCCTTAATACCTGTGCTCAACAATGATGTGGAGGAGCCGATGCTGGACAGGGGTGGACAAAGCCAGACGTCACGCGACACCAGGTTATAGTCCAACAGGTTTATTAGAAATTGCAAGTTTTCAGAACACTGTTCCTTCCTCGGGTGAACTCACCTGACACAGGAGCAGCGCTCCGAAAGCTCACAATTTCAAATAAACCTGTCGGACTATAACCTGGTGTCCTGTCACTTCCAACAAAAAGGTACCTCTCCCGGATTTAAAATTGATAACTGATCCAGCATCTACCACCGTTTCATAGAATCCCTACGGTGTGGAAACAGGCCCTTCAGCCCAACAGGTCCACACCAATCCTCTGAACAGTAACCCACCTAGACCCATTCCCCTACCCTATATTTACCCCTGACTAATGCACCTAACCTGCAGATCCCTGAACACTATGGGACAATTTAGCACGGCCAATTCACCCTAACCTACACATCCCTGGGCACTATGGGACAATTTAGCATGGCCAATTCACCCTAACCTGCACATCCCTGGGCACTATGGGACAATTTAGCATGGCCAATCCACCCTAACCTGCACATCCCTTGGGC
>NW_025206885.1:3897-7435 GCF_004010195.1 Chiloscyllium plagiosum | reverse complement strand
GGGACAATTTAGCATGGCAAATCCACCCTAACCTGCACATCCCTGGGCACTAAGGGAAATTTAGCATGGCCAATCCACCCTAACCTGCACATTCCTGGGCACTATGGGACAATTTAGCATGGCCAATCCACCCTAACCTGCACATCCCTGGGCACTACGGGACAATTTAGCACGGCCAATCCACCCAAACCTGCACATCCCTGGGCACTACAGGACAATGTAGCATGGCCAATCCACCCTAACCCGCATATCGCTGGGCACAATGGGTTAATTTAGCATGGCCAATCCACCCTAACCTGCACATTCCTGGGCACTATGGGACAATTTAGCATGGCCAATCCACCCTAACCTGCACATCCTTGGGCACTATGGGACAATTGAGCATGGCCAATCCAGCATAACCTGCACATCCCTGGGGCACTGTGGGACAATTTATCATGGCCAATCCACCCTAACCCACACCTCCCTGGGCACTAAGGGAAATTTAGCATGACCAATCCACCCTTACCTGCACATCCCTGAGCACTATGGGACAATGTAGCATGGCCAATCCACCCTAACCTGCACATCCCTGGGCACTATGGGACAATTTTGCATGGCCGATCCACCCTAACCTGCACATCCCTGAACACTATGGGATAATTTAGCATGGCCAATCCACCCTAACGTGCACATCCCTGGACACTACGGGACAATTTAGCATGGCCAATCCACCCTAACCTGTACATCCCTGGCCACTATGGGACAATCTAGCATGGCCAATCCACCCTAACCTGCACATCCCAGGGCACTATGGGATAATTCAGCATGGCCAGTCCACCCTAACCCGCCCATCCCTGGACACTATGGGACAATTTAGCATGGCCAATCCACCCTGACCTGCACATCCCTGGGCACTATGGGACAATTTAGCATGACCAATCCACCCTAACGTGCACATCCCTGGGCACTACGGGACAATTTAGCATGGCCTGTCCACCCTAACCTGCACGTCCCTGGGCACTACGGGACAATTTAGCATGGCCTGTCCACCTTAACCTGCACATCCCTGGACACTACGGGACAATGTAGCATGGCCAATCCACCCTAACCTGCACAACCCTGGGCACTACGGGACAATTTAGCATGGCCATTCCACCCTAACCTGCACGTCCCTGGGCACTACGGGACAATGTAGCATGGCCAATCCACCCTCGCCTGCACATCTTTGTATGGCGGGAGGACACCGTCCCACCTGGAGGAAATCCACACAGACACGGGGCGGGAGAAGATGTAAACCCCACTCAGTCAGGCCTCCCCGGTGTAATTGAACTCTGGGATTGTATGACTCTGGATATGGTTAACTAACAAGGAGACATATGTGATGGTATTGTTTAAACAAATGCCTAGATCTCCACCCTTGCAAATCAGCAAACAAATAGATGGGTGTGTAACAGTCTGTGCTTCCCTGTTGCAAGAGTTGATAAGTAGCAGGTATAAAATATAGTGTTGTGTTTCGTACTTGGATGGAGTGAATGTCATTGCCAATTCTTCTGTTTTTGCTTTGTAACTGTGGTGTAAGAGTGAAGTGTGCTTTGGTTAAAACCTAATAGTTAGACCAATCAAGTCACATCGAGTCGTACAGCACTGATACAGACCCTTCGGTCCAACTCGTCCATAATCTCAAATTAATCTTGTCCTACACCTGCCCTGCTCCTGGCCCATATCCCTCCAAAATGTTCCTATTCATGTAATTATCCAAACATCGTTTAAATGTTATAACTGTACCCGCTTCCCGCTCGATTCACACTCTGTGTGAAAATCTTGCCCCTTAGTCTTGAAATGCCCGCCCATCCTTGGGAAACCACAACTCCCTGTTAACTCTATCGATACCTCTCATTATTTTATAAACTTCGAATAACGTCGCCTCGCAACCTCCAGTGGAAGAAAAGTTCCAACCTTTCTTTATAACTCAAACCATCCAGTCCGGGCAACATCTCTTCTGAGCCGTCTCCAGTTTAATCATGTCCTTCCTATAACAGGGTGACCAGAACTGGCCTCAGTAATATCCTGTACAACCTCAACATGACCTGCCAACCCCTCTACTCAAAAGGCCTGAGCAGTGAAGGCAAGCTTGCTCAGTGTCTTTTTAACTAAACCCCCCCCAGTCCCGGCAACATCCTGGTAATTATCTTCTGAACCCTCTCCTGGAACAGGGTGACTAGAGCTGAACATAGTTCTCCAGACGAGGCCTCACCAATATCCCATACAAACTCAACATGACCTTCCAGCTCCTACACTCCAAGGCCTGAGCGATGAAGGCAAGCGTGCCAAACACCTTCTTAACCCACCCCCCCCCCTTCTTTTTGTGGCGCAAACTTCAAAGGATTCTGTCTCTTCACCCCTAGGTCCCTCTGTTCTACAACACTACCCAGAACTTTACCATTAATTGTATATCTGGAACACAATGCATTTAAATGAGATAAAAGTTAGGGTCCTTGGTGGGGTGGGGGTGGGTTTGGTCCGTTACAGTAAGGGCACTCTTGTATTAATTGGGCCCATACAAAAAATTCATAGTTTATTGAAGGTGGAGTCACAGGTAGACAGGATGGTGCAGCAGCCGTTTAGTGTACTTGTCCCTATTGGTCAGAGCATTGCATACGGGAGAAAGTGAGAACTGCAGATGCTGGAGTATCAGAGTCGAGAGCATGCCGCTGCAAAAGCACAGAGCCAGTCAGGCTGCCTCTGAGGAGCAATGTTTCGATCATAAGCTCTTTGTCGGGAAGTTGGTTACTTCATCTGAGTAAAGGTGTTGGGCGGTCATGTTGTGCCTGTACAGGACATTGGTTCGGCTACTTCTGGAAAACTGCGTTCAGTTCTGCACAAAAGATGTTGTTGAACTTGAAATGGTTCAGGAAGGATGTTGCCAGGGTTGGACGGTTCAAACTGTAGGGAGAGCTGGGGCTATTTTACTTGGAACGTTACGCAAGAGCACTATCATCGGTTCGGAATCAGTTTTATGTATTGCTGCACACTTTGTGTAAATATTACGTGTAGTTTCTTTGACTTTGTACAACTTTCTCTCTCTCTCTCTCTCTCATTTGAGGTGATATTTTAAAAGAATTCAAAATGTCTGCTTTTTCTGGTGTTGGCAGATGGAGAATTTGGTGAACCAGACCTCGGATATGAAATTATCGGGGAGGAGAACCCGGAGCGGGAGGCTGTTCGAAATCAAGTCGGTGAGTGTCTGAAGGACCGTGCCTCAGAAAGGTTTTCAAAACTCAGCTGCTGGGTGTTGGCATCACGGGTGATGCCAGCATTTGTTGCCCATCCTTGATCACTCCTTGAGAACGGGGTGGTGAACCGTCCTCTTGAGGTACCGCGGTCTGAGTGAATAAGGGCATCCATGACACTGTTAAAGAGGGGGAGTTTTGTGTGTGTGTGTGTCAGAGAGAGTGTGTGTGAGAGCGCGAGTGTGTGAGTCTGTGTGTGAGAGAAAAAGTGTGTGTGTGTGAGAAAGTGTGGAAGAGAGATGAGAGTGTGTGTGTGCTGCATGTGT
>NW_025206885.1:2368-3499 GCF_004010195.1 Chiloscyllium plagiosum | reverse complement strand
GAGACTGAATGTGTGTGTGAGAGAATGTGTGTGTCTGTGAGAGTGTGTGAGAGAGAGAGTGCACGTGTGTGTGTGAGAGAGAGTGTGAGTGTGTGTGAGAGAGATTGAGTGAGTTTGTGTCTGTGTGTTGGTCAGTGTGTGTGAGAGTGTGTGTTGTGAGAGAGAGTGTGTGTGTGAGAGAGTGAGCTTGTGTGTGAGTGAGCGTGTGTGTATGTGTAAGAGTGTGTGTATGAGTGAGACTGTGTGTGTGTGCGTGAGAGAGAGAGAGAGAGAGGGGGGCTCAGACAGGGACTTGCGGAGGGTGGTGATTCTGTATGCCTGCTGCTATTGAGTTCACAGATGGTAGCGATTGTGGGTTTGGAAGGTGCTGTCAGAGGACCCTTAGCGAGTTATACAGTCATACAGCATGAAACTGACCCTTCGGCCCAACTTATCCATGCCGACCACATATCCTAAATTAATCCTGTCCCATTTGCCAGCACTTGGCCCATATCCCTCCAAACCCTTCCTATTCATGTCCCCATCCACCTTTTAAATGCTGTCATTGTCCCAGCCTCCACTACTTCCTCTGGCAGCTCATTCCATACATGTACCACCCTCTGTGTGAAAAGGTCCCTTTTAAATCTTTCCCCCTCACCCTAAACCTGTGCCCCTCTAGTTCTGGATTCAACACCCCAGGGAAAAGACCTTGTCTATTTACCCTATCCATGCCCCTCATGATTTTGGAACACTCTATAAGGTCACCCCTCAGCCTCTGATGCTCCAGGGAAAGTATCCCCAGCCTATTCAGCCTCTCTCTGTAGCTCAAACTCTGGCAAGATCTTTTCTGCACCATTTCAAGTTTTACAACATCCCTCCTGCAGCCCGGAGACCACAACTGTACACAGTATTCCAAATGTGGCCGAACCAATAGGAGTCATCTCGACTCGAAATGCTAGCTTCCTTTCTCTCCAGCTCTGTGATCTCCAGCACTTTATGTTTTCAGTGACCTACCAATGTCCTGTACAGCTGCAAAATGTGCAGGTTAGAGTCGATTGGCCATGCTACATTGTCCCATAGTGCCCAGGGATGTGCAGGTTAGGGTGGATTGGCCATGCTAAATTATTTTGTCATGCAAAGGGTCTGGCAGGT
>NW_025206885.1:0-2226 GCF_004010195.1 Chiloscyllium plagiosum | reverse complement strand
GGTTAGGGTGGATTGGCCGTGCTACATTGTCCCATAGTGCCCAGGGATGTGCAGGTTAGGGTGGATTGGCCATGCTAAATTGTCCCGTAGTGCCCAGGGATGTGCAGGTTAGGGTGGATTGGCCATGCTAAATTGTCCCATAGTGCCCAGGGATGTGCAGGTTAGGGTGGATTAGCGAGGGGTAAAGATTTTGTCAGAGAAATGGTCTGGGTGGGTTACTTTTCGGTGGGTCGGTGTGGACCTGTTGTGCCGAAGGGCCTGTTTCCACACCGTAGGGATTGTGTGGTTCTCCGACCGTTTCCGCAGTAACCTGCTTTTCCGATTCAATTGAAGGGGAGTGCAGCCCCGGCGGGTAGCGAAGACAAGAACCAGAGCGAGGGCTCCCAGAGAAAGGCGGCGGGCAAGAAGAGAAGCTGCTCAGAACCCGATAAACCGGTGAGTTTGTTTTTTTTTATTATTTTTCATTGACAGGATGAGGGGTTTGCTGACTCAGCCAGCAGTTATTGCCCCGGAGGGTGGGGCAGTTAAGAGTCAGCCAAGTTGTTGTGGGTCGAGAATCACATGTGGATGGCAGATTCCTTCCCCCAAAGGGGAATTGGTGAACCGCATGGGCTTTTCTGACAATTGCTATTCGAGTCTGACTTCCAGGCTTTAGTGAGTTCAGATTATGCTGGGTGCCGCGTTGGGATTTGAACCTGGGTCCTCAGGACAGCGACAGCCGAGTGATAACCCCGCTGGGCCATTGGCTGCCTGGAGGAGTTGCTGTGTTCGCATGGGGCTTCAGGGAGCTGCTCTCTGGCTCTGACCGGACCTGCTTCCAGTGGCATGGGAACGTCGATTATCCGGATTATCCGAACGTGATCGCAAGGCCCCGATGCTCGACTGGACTGTGTTATCCGGCATTCGATTGTCCGAACCTTTGATTATCCGAACCTTCGATTGTCCGAACCTTCGATTATCCGAACCTTCGATGATATGAACCTTCGATGATATGAACCTTCGATGATCCGAACCTTCGATTATCCGAACTATCGATTATCCGAACCTTCGATTATCCGAACCATCGATTTTTCGAACCTTCGATGATCCGAACCATTGATTATCCGAAGATTCGATGATCCGAACCTTCGATTGTCCGAACCTTCGATTGTCCGAACCTTCGATGATCCGAACCTTCGATTATCCGAACCTTCGATAATCCGAACCATCGATAATCCGAACCATCGATTATCCGAACCATCGATTATCCGAACCATCGATTATCCGAAGATTCGATGATCCGAACCTTCGATGATCCGAACCTTCGATGATCCGAACCTTCGATGATCCGAACCTTCGATTATTCGAACCTTCGATGATCCGAACCTTCGCTGATCCGAACCTTCGCTGATCCGAACCTTCGATTATCCGAACCTTCGATTATCCGAACCTTCGATGATCTGAACCATCGATGATCCGAACCTTCAATGATACGAACCTTCGATGATCCGAAGATGAGATGATCAGAAGATACAATTATCCAAACCTTCGATTATCCGAACAGTCAATGATCTGGACAAAATATACCCTGACCGTGTCGTTCGGACAATCGAGTTTCCTCTGTGAGGTCCCTCAGCCTCACCCGTGACCTCCTGCTCCGTTTCGCTCCCTCCTATCAGAATTCCCGCTCCGACTCGCCTCTCAGGAGAAGGAGACAGCAGCGGGGACCCCGTTGGTCCCAACCTGGATTGCGTGGCCTTTCCTGTTGTTTTTTTATTGGCGGAAAGGGGAGTGCTGCTTGCGGCCACCGGGCGAGTGGGGGGAGTTGGTGCCACCTGGCGAAAGGGTGCTTCCATCCCAGGCTTCTATCGGGTCCCTTTCCCTCCGGCGTGCGGAACGTGGCCCGCATCCCTCGGCCTGCCCTGACCGCCCACACCCCTCCGGGAGCGCTCGTCGCTTGCTTCCCAGGGGCCTGGGCCACAGCGGTGGGTGTGAATCTGCAGTTGCAGCCTCTTCTACCTCCCCCCCCACCGAGTGGAGGTGAAGGTTGGGGCTTTGGGCTATGAGGACGGTGCTACGCAAATGCCAGAGCTCTCCCGCACTACCTTGCTGCCGCTGGTGAGGTTCCACGTGCATCCAGATTCTTCAAGAATCCCTACAGAATGGAAACAGGCCCTTCGGCCCAACACGTCCACACCGACCCTCCGAAGAGTATCCCACCCAGACCCAGTCCCCTCTGAATGGTGC
>NW_025206884.1:9557-12174 GCF_004010195.1 Chiloscyllium plagiosum | reverse complement strand
ATGACCGTATTGTCATACAGTCTATTATTCAGTACAGAATTGTAAATCTCAGACCTGCTCTTGTAACCGTTGTATCTGTACGTTGATTTGACTTCACCTTCTGGTCAATGGTAACCCCTGTAATACGGACGGTGGCAGGATTAACCAACAGCGCAGTGTTTTAACTGGCGGGTTTGAATGGATTACATATTACTTAACGTTGAGTGGGTTGACCAGTTGCAACATTTGTGGAACGCACAGTTCACATAGACAGTTAAAATAAGGAAAAGTTAGGGTCTCGGCTGCCTTTTTAAAATATTTTGAGGGGTCTGGTCTGTCCATAAGGCTTGTAGCTGAGGGGCCTCTGACAGACTCCTGTTATTGAAAAGTTATTGGAGGTGCTGGGGATGGTTTGCTGGAGGTTGCGCTGTGAGCTGCCTCAGACATTCTGGGAGACCTGAGGATTTGGTGACCCCAGGCGGGATGGAGCATGGGGACTGTAGTTACAGCATCAGGGTCTGCAACACGAACAACAAATGGAGTAGAGGCTGCAGAGAGGGGAAGCTCTGAAACCATGGAGTGAGTGCCTGTGGGGAAAGGGATCTGCGGTATCTGTTTGTGTTTTCGCCTGGACAAACACACACTCTCACTCTCCCCGTTACAAAAACTCATGCACACACTCGCTCTCCGCTCCACACACACACACACTCACACTCCCCCTGTCTCACATGCGCACATGCACACTCTGCTCTGTCACACGCATGCACACCCATACCCACTATATATTCATCCCACACTCACACACACTCTCCCCCTCAGTCTCTCTGACTTACACACATTCTCTCTCTCCCCCTTACACAGGCACACCCCCTCACACACACGTGCACGCGCACACACGTATGCACGTACAAATCTGCGGCGTGAATTTGCATTTGTATTTGCAGATACGCTTTATTTTGTTCCAAAAACATACAATTTGGAGACAGTCAGTCAATGTGGCATTTTATAAACTCCTGAACTCGGAACAAACCCAGTCTGACTCCAGATGAAGACACAGACAAACTCCAAACAAGACCTCACCACTGAAATACATTGCCTGATCGGAGGCGTCACCTCCTTTACATCGATAATGTCTACGATTTGCATATCAATCAATCAAAACCTACACCACGATTCTAAGTGATTAAGGATTTAAGAGCCATCTTAGGTGTGTACCATTCATGCTCATGAGTTGCACAATCCTTTGATCTTTTCCTTATAACGTCTGGGTCTAAGGTCTTTCTCTCTCTCTAACACTTAACAAAGAAGCAGCGCTATGGAAGCTTGTGTGTTCAAATAAACCCGTTGGACTCTAACCGACTGTCGTGTGAATTTTGACATTGTCCGACGCAGTCCAAAACTAGCGGCTCCTTATTTATTGCTTATCCCATTATCTCTCTTAGTAAATAAATCTTTCCTTTCCCCATGTGGTCTTGTCTTGCATATTAATCTATTGTGAGGCACATGACGCATTGCTGTCTGGAATTCGAGATATAATACATCTAGATGAGCCCCATTGCCCATCTCTTAAACCAGGAATCAAGCGGGCTAAAAGTTGTCATGACAGAGCTTTAACGAGCAGAATTAAGGAGAATCCCAAAGCATCTTATTCTTATATACGAAGCAAGCGGGTAACTAGAGAAAGGATTGGTCCACTAAAAGATAATGAAGGAAAGCTGTGTGTCGAACCTGAAAGAATTGGTGAGATTCTGAATGATTACTTTTCATCAGTGCTCACTGAGGAGAGGAACATGACGAATGTTGAGATTAGAGATAGAAATTTGATTAGTCTGCATCATGTTGACATAAGTAAGAAAGATTTGTTGGGTACGCTGGAGGTTATTAAGGTGGACAAATCCCCAGGACCGGATGGGATCTATCACAGGTTGCTGAGGGAGGTGAGGGATGAAATAGCTGAGGACTTAACAGATATCTTTGTGGCATCCTTAAATACATGTGAGGTGCCGGAGGACTGGAGGGTTGCTCATTTTGTCCCCCTGTACAAGGAGGGTACTAGGGATATTCCGAGCAACTACAGATAATTGAACTTGATATCAGTGGTGGGAAAGTTGCTGGAGAAGGTACTGAGGAATAGGATCCATTCATATTAAGAAAAGAATGGGCTTATCAGTGATAGGCAACATGATTTTGAGCAGGAGAGATCGTGCCTTACCAACTTAATAGAGTTCTTCGAGGAAGTGACCAAGTTGACAGAGGAAGGAAGGGTCGTTGATTTCATGCACACGGATTTTAGTAAGGCGTTTCATAATGGAGACTAATGGAGAAATTGTAGTCATATGGTGTGCAGGGTGTTCTAGCCAGGTGGATAAAGAACTGGTTGAGAAACAGGAGACAGAGTAGTAGTTGAAGTGAGTTTCTCGAAATGGAGAAAGGTGACCAGTGGTGTACCACAGGGTTCAGTATTGGGGCTACTGTTGTTTGTAATCTATATAAATGATCGGGAAGAGGGCACTGTTGGTATGATCAGCAAGTTTACAGATGATACGAAGATTGGTGGAGTAGCAGAAAGCATCAGGGACTGTCAGAGAATATCGTAGGATATAGATAGACTGGAGAGTTGGGCCGAAAATTGGCAGAT
>NW_025206884.1:2487-5590 GCF_004010195.1 Chiloscyllium plagiosum | reverse complement strand
TCAGTCAAATCCATCGAACTCAGCACCGCCTTTCTAACCTGCAATCTTCTTCCTGACCTCTCCACCCCGACCCCAGTCTGACCTATCACCCTCACCTTGACCTCTTTCCACCTATCGCATTTCTGACGCCCCTCCCCCAAGTCCCTCCTCCCTACCTTTTATCTTCCACTGCTGGACAAACTTTCCTCATTCCTGAAGAAGGGCTTATGCCCGAAATGTCGATTCTCCTGTTCCATGGATGCTGTTTGATATATTCAGTCCCTTCCTCCAGATCTTTGACACAGATATTGATCGTTGATGATCCCATAGTGATTTCTGAGGCACTCCACCAGTTACAGTTTTGTAATATGACAATAAGCATTTATCTCTACTTTATTTCCTGTTAGTAACAGCTTCCTGTGTAGCAGCTCACGCAGTTTAAATGGCCCCCTGAGCAGTAAAATGTACTCAATGAGCTAAAATGATTAGTTCTATTTTCCTCTGTAACTCGTTAAATAGGCAGAATGGTCTCCTCCAGTCTCATGGTAACTATTATGACTGGCTGAATGAGAAGGTCCCCTATCTCTGTCACAGCGTCGAGGGGTGGATGGAGGGCACAATATATGGGGTAGTAGCAGCTGTACATCCCTGTAACAGCATCGAGGTTGGATTGAGGGAACAACACATCGGGTAGGGCCAGCAGTATATTTCTGTAACCGCATCGAAGGGTGGCTTGAGGGAACGACACATGGGGTAGGGACAGCAGTATATCCTTGTAACAGCATTGGCCGTGAATTACGAGAGCAACACATGACGTAGGGACAGCAGCATGTCTCTGTAACAGCCTCGAAGCTGGATTGAGGGAGCAACACATGGTGTAGGGGCAGCAGTTGGTCATTTGGCGCCTCTAGTCAGAATGATCATGACTGATCCGATTGTGTTTGACCATCCGTCTCCTGTCTGTTCTCAATAAATATTGACTTTCCTGTCCAGAAAAGATCAGTCGAGCTCAGCCTTGAATATGTTCAAAACCCGAGTCTTCACTGCTCCCTGAGGATGAGGGATAGTACAACACGAAAGTGAAAGGGGCGACCTTATTTCAGCGTGGACTCTGTTATTTTAATCTGCGTTAACCTAACATGAAATCGCCACCTCTTTTGAAACACAAGGACAGAATAATTAGGAATAGACATAAACCATTCAGTCCTCTAACCCTGTCCAATAGTACCACTGATTCTTTTCAATCAAATATGTATTAAACACATTCTCTGCTCCTGTCCCAGGAAGAGAATAACTGATAGCATGACACCACACGAGCATTAAAAACGCAGAATTAGGACATTCGACTCATCGACTCTGAATGTCATTAAATAGCGGCTTAGAGATTTCTCAACATCATTCTCCTGATTACTCTCTGTTACTCTTGACATGCTTATTCATCAAAAACCTATCCATCTCTGTCTTATAAGCACTAGTGTCTGTGTCTCTGTGGGTCCGTGTGCACATGTGTGTGTTTGTTCATGTGTCTGTGTGTTTGTGTATTTATGTGCTGACATCGGTTCATCTGTGTATTAGCCTGAGCGTTGTACTTGTGCTTGTGTCTATTTGTGTGCGACTGTCTATGTCTCCGTATGCCACTACTTGTGTGCGGTTCTATCTCCGTGTATGCACTGTGAGTGTCAGTATATGAGCGTGTCTACATATGTCTCGGAATATTTTTGTGTCTGTATCTCTCTGCAATTAGATAATTGTTGTTTTGGGAGGGAGAAAATTGTGAGAACAGACAGAGTGGTAAAAATGCGAATTGCCATTCACTGAACATTATTTTTTACTCAGTTGGAGGGACATGGATGTCACGGAATCTCCAGACGACACATCACGGTCCTCTCCAGCTCATACCAGGTTTCTGCCCACATGGCGGGGGAGGGGTGGGGTGATGGACGAGGGATCAGATATCGGGCGCTCCACCATCTGGCCTGGCCCTTTCTCTCCGATTACAGTCCGTTTCTCTTGGAATGGGAGAAAGGGGGGGGAGGGAGTGATGGTGGGAGTGAGTGGCCCTGCTGTTAGTGCTGGTGTACGAGAAGGGGGAGGGGGAATGGTGAGGTGCCCGGAGGGAGTCAGTCCACAGTGTTGTATCCATGCAGTGTTATTAGTGTTGGGAGTATAGTAAAGGGAGAGAGAGTGCGCGGGGTGGGAGGGGGGTGCGGAAGGTGCTGAATTCAGCAGTGAGAGTGGTAGTGTGTGAGCCTTATTTGGAGATAGAGTGTGAGCCTTTTTGGGGGTAGTTGCTATAACAGGTAATGTGTGTGAGGGAGCAGAAAGAGGACAGTTAACCTGACAGAGTGGGGAGGATATCGATGCTTGTCCTGTGATGCTGGTAATTTTTTCAGATCATGTCAGAATCGAGGTGACCCTTTCCGAATGTCTTTTCCAAGTCTGTCACTAATAACGCCGCAGACTCTGTCCCTCAGATTCAACAGAATCCGTTTGGATCGATCTTACAAATAGGAAGGAGAAGCAAGCATTGGTGTATTATATATCTAAACCAATGGCCTCGTGCAAATTCTGTGCATTATATGCTCTGAAAATTAGAGATGCAAATATTGTGGGTGCTACAGTATTACTGCATGATCTCAAATTGCATCTAAACTGTGTTAACTAAGTGACTGCTAATGTTGTGAAAAATAAATTCCATAAACGTATAACAGGTTGGTTGAAGAGTATGTTGTGACTCAAACAAGAAAGCAGGTTATTTTGTATTTGGTGTTGTGTAATCAGAAGGACTCATTATTAACCTTTCTCTGAGGACTAGAGGCGTTAATATGTTATATTTTACACGGCACCAGCATACAATATAGAATGTTTGAGCATGAAGTGGTAGACACGCAATGGCTGTTAGAGTCATAGAATCATGGAGGCCTGCAGCATGGATACAGGCCCTTTGGACCAAAGTGGTCGTGCCACCAAAATGTCCATCCTGCTAATTCCATTTCCCTGCCCTTGCCCCTTATTCTTCTAAAGCTTCCCTATCCGCGTATTTGTCTAAAAGCCTTTTGAGTGTTGTTAATGTACGTGCCTCAACCAAACTGCTGTCTGCTCATTCCATATGTGCACCAACCTC
>NW_025206884.1:0-2253 GCF_004010195.1 Chiloscyllium plagiosum | reverse complement strand
CATTTCTCGGCCCACTTCCCAGCTGAAAGAATGTCCTGCTGCAATTTATGATAACCTTTCTCACTGTTCACAGTGCTGCCTATTTTATTGTCATCAGCCTAATTACCAATCATGCCTTCTACATTCTCATCCAAATCATTGATATAGATAACAAAGAGTAATAGGCCAAGCACCGACCCCTGAGACACTCCACTCGTCACAGGCCTCAAGTCCAACAAGCATCCTTCCAGTATTAGCCTCTGCTTTCTACCATCAAGGAAATTGAGTATCCAATTTGCCAGATCCTCCTGGATTCCATGCTATCGAACCTTTCAGAGCAGCCTATCATGTGGAACCTTATCAAAGGCCTTTCTGAAACCGAAATAGACTACGTCTACCACCATACTCTCATCAACATTCCAGGTCACTTCCTCAAAAGAACGCTAAAGAATTGTGAGCTATGATATCCGATGCACAAAGCAGTGCTGACTGCTTCTTATGAAACTGTGTCTTTTCAAATGCATGTATATGTTATCTCTCAGAACCTTCTCAAGGAACTTACATGTCACAATTGTTAAGCTAACTGGCCTATAGTTCACAGGTTCTTCTTCATAAGCACAACTTGAACAAGGGCACAATATTCACTACTCTCCAGTCTTCTGGGACCTCCCCGGTGGACAGCGATGATGCAAAAAGATCAGCCAGGGCCCCCGCAATATCTTCGAGGAGAAAGTGAGGTCTGCAGATGCTGGAGATCAAAGTTGAAACTTTATTGCTGGAACAGCACAGCAGGTCAGACAGCATCCAGGGAACAGGAGATTCGACGTTTCGGGCACAGGCCCTTCTTCAGGAAGAAGAATTCCTGAAGAAGGGCCTGTGCCCGAAACGTCGAATCTCCTGTTCCCTGGATGCTGTCTGACCTGCTGTGCTGTTCCAGCAATAAAGTTTCAACCCCCGCAAAATCTTCTCTCGTCTTTTGCTGTGTTCTTGGATACACCTGATCAGGATCAAGAGATCTACAGAAATACTGCAATGTCTGAAAAATATGTCTGTTTCTTTAAGGTAGAATCACCGAAGAAAGGGCAAGTGACTTAATGAAGGTTAACATAATAAATTAAAGATTATATTAATCATAGGAAGTGAGTTCAGAAGAATTCTAGACATTGTGGAAACCGGAGAATTTTCAGAAAATTTGCATATTCTCCCCGTGTCTGCGTAAGTTTCCTCCAGGTGCTCCGGTTTCCTCCCACAGTCCAAAGATTTACAGGTTAGCTGAATTGGAAATGCTTATTTTTCAAAAGTGTTCAGGGATGTGTAGATTAGGTGCATACGTTGCAAAGTGTAGAATCAGAGGGGAATGGGTCTGAGTGGTTACTCTTCGGATAGGCGGGGTGGACCTGTTGTGCCCAAGGTCCTTTTCCACACTGTGGACTTTTAATGATTCTGTGAAAGAAGAACACGAAGACTGCATAAATCTACAATCTGTATTGCAAAGAAAACAAAATAAAAGCAAGATCAAATGTGGAATTTTATAATCGGGAGAGGAGAGGTTATTGTGGAGAACAGGGAAATGGCCAAGAAAGTAACCAGTTACTTTGCATCTGTCATAACGGAGGAAGATCCAGAAAATCGCTGGGAAATACAAAGTGATCACATGGAACCTGTGGAACTAAAGACATAAAGTCAATTCATATCAGTAACAAGGTAGTAGTTGAAGGCTGGCATAGTAGTGTTGTAGCTGGATTGAGCATTGTTAAGTGTGATGAGCCAGTTGTACTTCGTATCAAAATATTAGAAATAAATCAGCAATAGACGCATTAATTGTGCATCGATGACTGTTTTATTTTCCTGTACATTAGAACATATAGAACATAGAAGAATACAGCGCAGTACAGGCCCTTTGGCCCTCGATGTTGCGCCTGAATGGGAGGGATTCAAGCATCTGCAAAGGGAAGAAAAGATAGTGTGGAGAACTGCAGACCAATTAACTTGACATCTGTCGGGAAACTAATGAAATTTATATAGGATCAGATATTGGATATTTAGAAATTAACAACAACATTGGAGAGAATCAGTCTACACTGATAGAGTCTGACAGAGTCTTCATACTTGAAAAACTTCAGAATGATATGAACTTGTTTATTGCAACATAGAAATGGCATATTACGATTTTCAGAAGGCTTTTTATAAGAGCTCATGCAGTGAATTCCTAAATAAAGTAATGTGAATGGTAATTGGAGTAATATATAGAAGTGGAAAGTTAAAGTCAGGTTC
>NW_025206883.1:4514-12174 GCF_004010195.1 Chiloscyllium plagiosum | reverse complement strand
AATCAAGAATGCAGTTTGTTTCATTAATTGAAATCGGTGAGCTTGACACATTGAATGAATGAGAGTAGCTCTACTCATTGAATTAAGACGGGCAGTTCGGTTCATCTATTGAACGTTTGCATTTCGATAGCGACAATGCGTGAAACTTGTGCCATTGAATGAATAAAGGTAGTTCTACTCATTGAATTGACAAGTGCAGCCTTTTGCATTGAATGAACGTGTGCAGTTTCATTCACTAAATAAGCGTGTTAAGCTTCTTTTTGTAGAAGCACGGAATAACATTTGATTCCCTGAATCAATCATTAAAGTTTGATTCAATGAATCAAGAATGCAGTTTGTTTCATTGTATGAATGCATGAAGATGACACATTGAATGAATAAGAGTAGCTCTACTCATTGAATTAAAACGTGCAGTTTGGTTCATGGAGTGAATGTGTGCAGTTTGATTGAGACAATGTGTGACATTGACTGCAATTCATTGAATTGACAAATGCAGTTTGCTTCATGAACTAACTGTGTGCAATTTGTTTGATTGAATCAATGCGTTAAGCTTGTGGCATTGAACGAATGAAATTGAATTATCATTTGCAGTCTGTCATTGATTAAGCGAGTGTTGTAGGATACACTAAATTAGGTTTGTTCTATTGAAACAAGGAATAAGGTTTGATCCAATGATTCAATGAATGCAGTTTGTTTAATTAAATGAAAATGGTTAGCTTGACACATTGAATGAATGAGAAAAGCTCTACTCATTGAACTAAGAAGGGTAGTTTGGTTCATGCATTGAACTTGTGCAGTTTGATAGAGACAATGCGTGAAACTTGTGCCATTGAATGAATGGGAGTAGGTCTACTCATTGAATTGGCAAGTGCAGCCTCTTTAATTGAATGCAGATTGTTTCACTAATAAAAGGAGAAAGGGTTGTTCCTTTGGAAAAATTGAATAATGATTGCAGTTTGATTCAATGATTCAATGAATACAGTTTGTTTAATTAAATGAAAATGGTGAACTTCACACATTGAATGAATGAGAGAAGCTCTACTCTTTGAATTAAGAAGGACAGTTTGGTTCATGCATTGAACGTGTGCCGTTGAATGATTGGGAGTAGCTCTACTCATTGAATTGGCAAGTGCAGCCTCTTTCATTGAATGCAGTTTTTTTCTCTAATTAAAGGAGATAGAGTTGTTCCTTAGAAACAAGCAATAAGGTTTGATTCATTGAATCAATGATTGTGGTTTGATTGAATGATTCAATGACTCCAGTTTGTTTCAGTGAATGAAAGCGTTCACACATTGAATGAATGAGAGAAGCAATGCTCATTGAATTAAGACAGGCAGTTTGTTTCATGTATTGAACGTGTGCAGTTTGATAGAGACAATGCGTGAAACTTGTACCATGGAACGAATGGGAGTAGCTCTACTCATTGAATTGGCAAGTGCAGCCTCTTTCATTGATTGCAGTTTGTTTCACTAAAAAAGGGAGATAGGGTTGTTCCTATGAAAGAGGGTTTTATTCATTGAATCAACGATTGTAATTTGATAGATTGAATGACTGCAGTTAGTTTCATTGAATGAAAGCGTTGAGCTTAACACATTGAATGAATGAGAGAAGCTCTACTCATTGAATTAAGACGGGCAGATTGGTTCATGGAGTGAATCTGTGCAGCTTGATTGAGACAATGGCTGAAGCTTGTGACATTGAATGAATGAGAGTACCATTACTCATTGAATTATCACGTGCAATCTGTTTCATTGAATGAACGAGTGTAGTAGGATACACTAAATTAGATTTGCTCGATTGAAACAAGGAATAAGTTTTGATTCATTGAATCAATAATTGTAGTTTGATTCAATGAATACAGTTTGTTTAATTAAATGAAACTGGTGAGCTTCACACATTGAATGAATGAGAAAAGCTCATTAAGACGGGCAGTTTGGTTCATGTATTGAACGTGTGCAGTTTGATAGAGACAATGAAACTTGTGCCATTGAATGAATGGGAGTAGATCTACTCATTGAATTGGCAAGTGCAGCCTCTTTCATTGAATGAACGTATGCAGTTTGTTTCACTAATAAAAGGAGATAGGGGTTGTTCCTTAGAAACAAGGAATAAGGTTTGATTCATTGAATCAATGATTGTAGTTTGATTAAATGATTCAATGACTCCAGTTTGTTTCATTGAGTGAAAGCGTTAAGCTTGACAGATTGAATGAATGAGAGTCGCTCTACTCATTGAATTGACAAGTGCAGCCTCTTTCATTGAATGAACGTATGCAGTTTGTTTCATTAATAAAAGGAAATAGGGGTTGTTCCTTAGAAACAAGGAATAAGGTTTGATTCATTGAATCAATGATTGTAGTTTGATTAAATGATTCCAGTTTGTTTCATTGAGTGAAAGCATTAAGCTTGACACATTGACTGAATGAGAGTCGCTCTACTCATTGAATTGACAAGTGCAGCCTCTTTTCATTGCATGAGCGTGTACAGTTTCATTCTCTAAATAAGCGTGTTAAGTTTGTTTCATTGACACACTGAATAACGTTTGCTTCACTGAATCAATCATTAAAGTTTGATTCAATGAATCAAGAATGCAGTTTGTTTCATTAATTGAAAACGGTGAGATTGACACTGAATGAATGAGAGAAACTCTACTATTTAAAGTAAAACGGGCAGTTTGGTTCATGTATTCAAAGTGTGCAGTTTGATAGAGACAATGCGTGAAACTTGTGCCATTGAATGAATGAGAGTAACTCTACTCATTGAATTGGCAATTGCAGCCTCTTTCATTGAATGAACGTATGCAGGTTTGGTTCATTTAATAAGGGAGATAGTTTTATTCATTTGAAACACGGAATGAGGTTTGATTCATTGAATCAATGATTGTAGTTTGATTCAATGATTGAATGAATGCAGTTGGTTTCATTGAATTAAGTGCTAAGCTCGAGACATTAAATAATCAAGAAAAGCTGTTCTCATTCTCTTTCATTCAATGCCTCGAGTTTAACGCTTTAATTCAATGAAACAACCTCCATTCATTCATTGATTCATATTTCAAGCATTGCTTAAAAAAAATCAAATGTAATTCATTGATTACAGTTTTAATGTCTCGAGCATTGCAACTTCATTCAATGAAACCAACTGCATTCGTTCAATCAGTAAATCAAACTACACTCATTGATTCAATGAATCAAACATTTTCCGTGTTTCAAAGGAATAAACCTACCTCCCTTATTTAGAGAACCAAAATGCATGCATTCATACAATGAAAGAGGCTGCACTTGTCAATTCCATGAGTCGAGCTACTTTCAATCGAACAAACCTAACTCAATTATTTAGTGAACCGTAATACAGTCATTTATTCAATGAAACAGACTGCACATGGCAACTCAATGAGGAGAGGGACTCTTAACGCATTGATTAAAGCAAACAAATTGCAAACATTTAGTTCATGAAGCAAACTACATTTGTCAATTCAATGAATACAGCTACTTATTCATTCAATGTCACAAGCTTCACCCATTGTCTCAATCAAACTGTACACATTCACTACATGAACCAAACTGCTCGTGTTAATTCAATGAGTAGAGCTTCTCTCATTCATTCAATATGTAAACATTAACGCTTTCATTCAATCAAACACGCAATCATTCAATGAAATGCACTGGCACGTCTTAATTCAAAGAGTGGAGCCCCGGCCTTTAATTGTTACGAAAAAATCTGATTAATTCAAGAAAACCAACTGCATGCATTCATTCATGTTTATAGACTACACGTCTTAATTCAATAAGTAGAGCTTCTCTCATTCATTCAATGTGCCAAGCTCAACGCGTTTATTCAATGAAACAACCTGCATTCATTCCTTCATTGATTCATATTTCAATCATTGATTCAAAGAATCAAATGTAATGCATGGATTTAATTGTGCAAACTTCACTCATTTGTGGAGTGAATTTAACTGCATTCATGAAATCAATGCAGAAAATTGCAAACATTCATTCGACGAGGAACCCTATGAATCGAGCATTTTCCATTCAATCAATGAAAGTAACTGCACGCGTTCATTAAAAGATACAAACTGCATGCATTCATTAACTGAAACAGACTGCACGTGTTAATTCAAGAAATACAACTTTTCTTGTTTATTCAATGTCTCGAGCTTAGCAACCATCTGTATTCATTCAGTCATTGAATCAAACTGCAAGAATTGATTCAATAAATCAAACAGTATTAATGGATTCAATCAAACAATCTTAATTCATTTAATTCATGAATCAAACTACACCCATTCATTGTATGTTTAATTAAAAGAGTAGAGCTCCGGCCATTCATTCCGTGCCACGAGCAAAACGCATTCATTCAAGGAGCAAACTGCACTCATTTGTTCAATGATACAGACTGCACGTCTTAATTCAATGAGTGGAGCTTCTCTCATTCATTCAATGTGTCAAGCTCACCTATTTCAATTAATGAAACAAACTGCATTCTTGATTCAATGAATCAAACCTTATTCCTTGTTTCAATGGAAAAAACCTAATGAATGAGTAACTGCATTCATTTAATTGTCAAATTCAGTTTGCTTCAAGAACTACATGTGTGCAATTTTTTTGATTGAATCAATGCGTTAAGAGTACTTCTACTCATTGAATTATCATGTGCAGTGTGTTTCATTGAATGAACGAGTGTAGTAGGAATCATTAAATAAATGAGTTAGGAATGATGTTTGATTCATTGAATCAATGATTGTAGTTTGATTCAATGATTCAATGAATCTAGTTTGTTTAATTAAATGAAAATGTTGAGCTTGACTTAAGACGGGCAGTTTCGTTCATATATTGAACGTGTGCAGTTTGATAGAGACATTGCGTGAAACTTGTGCCACTGAATGAATGAGAGTAGGTCTACTCATTGAATTGACATGTGCAGCCTCTTTCATTGAATGAATGAATGCAGTTTGGTTCACTAAATAAGCGTGTTAAGTTTGTTTCATTGAAACACTGAAATAATGAATCAAACATTAAAGTTTGATTCAATGAATCAAGAATGCTGTTTGTATCATTAATTGAAAACGGTGATCTTGACACATTGAATGAATGGGAGAAGCTCTACTCATTGAATTAAGACGTGCAGTAGTAGACTCACTGATGTTAAGGACATTTAAATGGTCATTGGACGTGCATATGGATAATAATGGAATGGTGTAGATTAGTTGGGCATTAGATTATTTTCACAGGTCAATGCAAAATCGAGGGCAGAAGGGCCTGTACTGTGCTGTAACGTTCTATGTTCTATAATATTTCCACACAGAGATTGATGTGTGTATGGAATGAGCTGGCAGAAGAATGAGCTGGAAGTGAGTACAAATACCATATTTAAAAAGCATCTGGATCCGCTCATGAAAAAGAAGTGTTTAGACAAGGGCTGGCAAATGGGACTAAGTCAGACTGGAATTTCTGTTGAGTGCGGATGCGTTAGACTGGAGGCTCTGTTTCTGTGCTGCATGACTCTGACTCTATTTCTCCCACTCTTCCATTACCATCACTGGTTCTGTGAAGAGTACAAAAGGGCATGCAAAGAGCAACACTGAATACCAGGATGTGAGGGGTCAGCCTGGTGTAGCTGCAAACACAACCACTTGTATATACAACAAGTGATGGACAGAGCTAAACAATCACACAATCAACAAAACTCTGCTTTTTGCACACTGAAGCTGCCAGACCTGTTGTGTTCCGCCAGTAATTTCTGTTTTGGCATCACATCCCATCTCTGCAGTTTTGCTACACTTCATTATAAAAGATTGGCAATTAAATAAACTGCAGAGGAACCTCAATTATCCAAACGTCAATGATCGGAATATCGGATTATCAGAAAGGGATAGAAGAATTCAGCGCAGTACAGGCCCTTCGGCCCTCGATAGAAACATTATTTCAAAGAGCTGTTTCCACTCTGATCGTGTCTTTTGTTTACAGGTACAGTGATTAAAAATGAACTCCGCTCACTGAAAATGCTGCCGAGAATAGTCCTGGACAGTCCAGGCACCGTCTCAAAATCACTAACCCCTCTCCCTCACTCTCTTCTTCCATACTCTCCCTGGGGTTCTACACAGGGGTTAACCCTAAACTCCCCCTTCCTCAGATAATCTCTCCAACATTGCCCTGTACAGGGCACAGGTGGAACTGTCAAAAAGCTATGTGTGTGTGTGTACGTGTGCGTGCTGTTTGGAGACTTACCCGACAAAGGCAGCTGCAGGGTACTGTTGGTGTACAGTCCGGCTCCCCTGGGCGAGAGAGTGGGATGTGAGGGCAGACGGGGGAGAGGGTCAGACGAGGGGGCAGATGGTGGGTGGACATGGATGGGTTGCGGGCTGAGGCTGTGGGGTTCAGGGCAGGTGGGGGCGGATGCGGTTGAGTTTTGGACGGGATTGGGGTGGGCAGGGCAAGGACAGGGGGGTAGTCTTGCACAGGATTGTGATCAGACGGGTTGTGGCTCCAAACGAGATCGAGGTTAAGTCTCCTGCAAAAGATAACACCACTGTTGACTCTCAAGGTCTGTTCACCATCTGTGTAACGGAATATTCCGCTGCCTGGGTGGGTGCAGTTCCAGCAACACTCAAGAAGCTTGACGAAGCCGCCCCCTTGATTGCCACCCTATCCACAAATATTCACTCTCTGCCCCACTGATGCTCAGAAGCAGAAGTGTGGACCATTGATAAGATGCGCTGCACAAATTTACGAAGGATCTGAAGAAAGTACATTCCAAACACATGACAACAGGGAAGGTAGATGAATGGGAAGATTATACATGGGACCAGCGATCAAACTTGGTTAAATGAAAAATCTGTTCACTAGGTATGTCTAAAAGTAAAGTGTTAACCTGGTGAAACTACAACAAATAAATACTTGAATGTAAGGAACCATACAAAGCAACAGGTAGACAGGGTTAAGAGATTCCACAACCTATGGATCAGACATAAAGTCTGCAAACCTGTCACCTCCATCAAGAATGGCTGTGTGCAATTTAACAAATCACTGTTTTCACTTGAATGTTGAGGCTGAGGGGTGATCTGATGTAAGTTTATAAATTATGAAGGCATGGATAGAATAGCTAGTCTTTACCCCAGATAGAAATGTCAACTATGGGGGGATAAAGATTTAGGGTGTTACGGACAAGACCAGATTCCCCCAAAGTATGATAAGATTATTTGATTTGATTGGATTTATTATTGTCACATGTACCAAGATCCAGTGAAAAGCATTGTTTTGTGTGCTATCCAGTACTTGCTATCAAGTTTATATCGTATTACAGTTAGACAAAAAGGTGCAGATAAAAGATCAACTCTGAAATATGAGATGTCCATTCCTAAATCTTTTAACAGCAGGAAATAAGCGGTCTTGAATGTTTTGTGTGTTCTTTCCAATAGAAGAGATTAGATTAGATTACTTACAATGTGGAAACAGGCCCTTCAGCCCAACAAGTCCACACCAACCCACCGAAGTGCAACCCACCCAAACCCATTCCCCAACATATACCTCTTCACCGAACACTATGGGCAATTTTAGCGTGGCCAATCCACCTAACCTGCACATTTTTGGATTGTGGGAGGAAACCGGAGCACCCGGAGGAAACCCACGCAGTCACGGGGAGAATGTGCAAACTCCACACAG
>NW_025206883.1:0-3418 GCF_004010195.1 Chiloscyllium plagiosum | reverse complement strand
GATGATACAAATATCTCAGCAAGAGGCCCAGCAATCACTTCTCTAGCTTCCTACAGAGTTCTCGGGTACACCTGATCAGGTTCTGGGGGTTTATCCACCTTTAACCAGTTCAAGACATCCAGCACTTCCTGTAATCTGGACATTTTTCAAGATGTCACCATCTATTTCCCTACAGTCTATATCTTCCATATCCTTTTCCACAGTAAATACTGATGCAAAATATTCATTTAGTATCTCCCCCATTTTCTGTGGCTCCACACAAAGGCCGCCTTACTGATCTTTGGTTAGAGTCGTTCTTGGTTAGAGCTCCCGCTCTTCCTGCTGCCGGAACAGAAATGGAGGTCTCTGCCAGTCGAGGTAAGCAAGGTTTTTTGAAACCTTAAAGCAATGATTCACCTTCCCTGTCGGCCCCCTAATCGATGCTCCCGCTCTTCCTGCTGCGAATCTGTGGACTCTTGTTTCGATGAAGGGTGGGAGAGAGGCCCTAAATAGCAATCACTTGCCTTCCTAACAGCTCCGACCTGACTTCCACCCAGCTCCAGCTGCTCTCTGCTAGAAAAAAACATATAGGCCAGATGGCAGAGGTAGTTTCTTTACTCAGATTGTAGTGGTGTGGAACGCCCTGGCTGCAACAGTAGGAGACTCACCAACTTTCAGGGAGTTTACATTGTCATTGGATAAACATATAGTGGCATAGT
The DNA here is from genome assembly GCF_004010195.1 of Chiloscyllium plagiosum. Lineage (NCBI taxonomy): Eukaryota > Metazoa > Chordata > Chondrichthyes > Orectolobiformes > Hemiscylliidae > Chiloscyllium > Chiloscyllium plagiosum. Next base: position 2,720 of record NW_025206883.1, on the reverse strand, counting down.
GTAAGTTGAATGTGTTTCAGTTTGGCTTCACAGTTCGGCGCAACATCGAGGGTCGAAGGGACTCTTCTGTGCTGTAATGGTCTATGCTCTAATTCCAGATAAACTGGTGATTTTGGAAAATACTTGGAAAGGAGTAGGAGCATTTCACTTGCATTCCTTTATTTTCTAACATCACCATGTTTTACAAAATTTGTTTAAAACATAACAGCAGGTGAGCATCCAGTAATCAGTTATATTCCAACATAGCAGTTGCTGGTATGTTTAGTCAGTTATGTATAGTTTAACATTATTCTGTCAAGACAAAAAGAACAAGTACTTCATCAAAACACATTAAGGATGGTTGAACCGGATGTTGCATTTGAATGCAGCATGTGGGTGTTCTTGGACACCAGTCTGATCCTGTAAGGACACATTTGCATTAGGGACTGGTGACCAGAAGAACTTCAGTGCAGGGTTTATGAGCTGGAGTTGCAGGTGCAGTTTCTGTGACACATCACGATCGTAGTAAGTATCTGGATGCTTTCTATGAGGGAGCCATAGAATCGTTTAGCATCCCTTTGGAGATCTGAGTTGGTCCGCGTTCTAGGATAAGTGAATGTGACAGTAAATGAGGGAAGTAAGAGGGACGTAAGATGACAGAAGGCCCAGCAGGTGCAAACCTTTGGAGGTTTCTAGTTACTTCAACTTGTTCAAATGAGTGAGAGCTGCAGGGTGGCTGAAAATACATCTCAGCCTGACCTCCCAACCACTACCCATTTCAAGTCCCCTTCCCAGTCCCTCTGCAACATGTCCATCCTTGGCCACAGCGAATCACACTGTAAATTGGACGAACAACACCTCATCATCCCGCCTAGGCAGCCGCAGCCCGGAGGACTCAATATTGAGTTATCCAATTTCAAATAACATTCCCACCCATCCTCAGGCTCCCTTCCCAGTCCCTCTTCCTCTCTTCCATTCCTCTGACCTTTCCTTCCAGCTAACAACCGGATTCATTACTCCCATCGAGCAACCAGGTTGTACTGTCCACCTATCCGTACCTCGCCAAAGCGCCCTCTCCCGACCCAAAACCGTCCTCCATGTAGTCCCTTAAATGCAGTTCCCCTTACCCCCACCCTCCGTCCTGAAGAAGGGTTACACCCAAAAAGTTGACTCCTCCACCTCTTAGAGCTGGCCTGCTGTGTTCTTCTGGTCTCCTGCTTGTTTACTGAAAATACTGAAATTGATATTGTAGTTCAAGAAGCCATTCAAAATATGGCTAGTGGATGTAGGGAGGGGTAATAAAAAAGAAAATGTTAATATAATCTGACTTTGAACCACTGTAATAAGGATTGTCAGCGCTGTCTTCAGCAAAGAAGTAGCAATCAGCGAAGCTATTTTGCCTACCAGGTACCAGAACTTGAGTTACCTGCTCAGGGTTGAAAAGGAAATTGAAAAAGAAGGAATGGGGGTTTGGACTGACTCATAGTGATCCATGCAGATACTAATGAAAGGTTGCGACCTGATGCATGACTCCCCTCCTCCTCTGATGCTGTTTGACCTACTGTGCTCTTTCCAGCTCCCCAGCTTTTCTGTATAGGTAACAATAACACAGGCAGGATGAATAAAGAGTTTCTGTGTTTGTCAGTATAATGATCAAGGCACCAAATTAAGAAGTGAAACCTGAAAATAATAATAATAATTTAGCTAAACAACGTAAAAGTTGTGAGCAGAGTGATTCAGTAAGACAGTGAGTTTTTCCACAAAAATTGGCACAAGCTGTAAAATTTGGGATGATGAAATAAATCAAGGAGGGAGGGTAAGGTGATAGAGAAAGTTATAAGCATGAGAGCTGGTTAACAAATTATGCCAGGAAGAGATTGCATTTCAAAGACATCTCAAAGATAACTACTAGACTACTCCAAGCCCTGAGCATCATGGTAGCACACAATCTACCAACGCACTGAAACAGATACCAATGTACCAACAAAATGAATGTCATGTAAAAAAAAAACGCTGCAGGGACTGCGACAAACAGAGACACACTCAGGAATTCCTAAAGACCTGCCATTCAAACTGGAGCTCCATCAATAAACACATTGAGTTGGACCCCATTTACTACCCTCTGAGAAAAAGAACTAGAAATGATATCACCCACGTTAACTGACCAATACACATAAATATGAAGTGGGACAGAATGCCAACGTATCAACAGAGGCTCAATGATAATGTGATGGTGATGAAACGCCTGAGAACAAACCTACCAGCTCAGCGAGCAAACTTACAACCTGAAACCCAACCTGAGCTACAAATCTCTTCAAACACAACAGGAATAGCATATAGACATCTGAAAGGGAAACAAGAGACAAGTCTAAATATTGCACAATTAATAAAACAATAAAACTATAAGATCTGTATCTGAGCACTCGTAGTATTTGGAACAAACAGATGAATTGGTAAAGCAACACGTGTAAGGCTAACTGGTCTATCGGTTCTTAATTTTTTTCGCAACCTGAGCAGTGGTTTCACATTATCAGTTTTTCACTCTCCAAGAACCCATAACCCAGCGAGTTTTGGAATATGTTGACCAATATCTGTGTTGTACCTGCAGTTCCTTCCTTTGGATGTAGACCATGAGCTGCTGTGAACCTGGTCTGTCTTTAGTTCCATCAATTTGTTAACGATGTTCAAGGATGCTACCAATGGGTAATAAGGGGAGGCTGGATCGGCTGGGACTTTTTTTT
>NW_025206882.1:7150-12173 GCF_004010195.1 Chiloscyllium plagiosum | reverse complement strand
AGCCTTCCACATCCATCAAAGTTTTACCTGTCCATCCACTAATATCATCTATTGTATCCGTTGCTCCCGATGCGGTCTCCTCTACATTGGGGAGACTGGGCGCCTCCTAGCAGAGCACTTTAGGGAACATCTCCGAGACACGGGCTGGGCCTCCTCCACCGCCGCTCCCTCACCAGACGCCTGGAGGAAGAACGCCTCATCTTCCGCCTCGGAACACTTCAACCCCAGGGCATCAATGTGAATTTCAACAGTTTCCTCATTTCCCCTTCCCCCACCTCATCCTAGCTTCTAACCTCCAGCAACTCGATCCCCTGACTTGTCCGGAATTGTCCGGCCTGCCCAGCTCCTTTTCCACCTATCCACTCCACCCTCTCCTCCCTGACCTGTCACCTTCATCTCCTTCCCCACTGACCTGTTGTACTCTATGCTACTCTCTTCCCACACCACCCTCCTCTAGCTTATCTCTCCACGCTTCAGGCTCTCTGCCTTTATTCCTGATGAAGGGCTTTTGCCCGAAACGTCGATTTTGCCTGTCCTCGGATGCTGCCTGAATTGCTGTGCTCTTCCAGCACCACTGATCCAGAATCTGGTTTCCAGCATCTGCAGTCATTGTTTTTACCTCATTGTTTTTAGTTTGCAATGTTAACCCTGATTTCTCTCCACTGATGCTTCCTGACTACTGAGCTTTTAGAGCAATTTCTATTTTCGTAGGTGGATCACAAATGCGGGTTTAGAAAGATAGAGTGGGGCAGTGTGAATCTCTTCCACGGCACAGAGCAGACTCAACTGGCCAAGTGGCTTCTGTATCCACTGTGTATAATTCCATTAACACTGTATCAATAAGTCGTTGTCCATTTTTTAGTCTTTGTTATTCACATCTCTCCTGTCATGTGAAGTGCAGAGCAGGATAATCGACGTATCGGGCATAAGCCACCACAAAACCGTTTCCACCTGACGCCTGGAAGATGAACGCCTCATATTCTGACTTGGGACCCTGCAACCACACGGAAAAATGTAGATTTCAACGGCTTCCTCATTTCACCCGCCCCACATTTATTACAGTCTGAAGCATCAAACTCAGCACCACGCTCCAGACCCATACATCTCTCCCCATCTGACATATCACCTCCACCCCTGCCTGCTCCACCATTCGCTTTCCACCCAACTCCAACCCCCACCCATTTATCTCCCAGTCCTAACCAACATGACTCATTCCTGATGAAAGACTTATGCCAGAAACGTCGATTCTCCAGCATCCCGGATGCTGCCTGACCTGCTGTACTTTTCCAGCACGACACTATCGCCGTGGCGAGGACAGACGAGCTCAGCTCAGGCTTTTTATCTGAGAACGTAGAAGGCTGAGTGACGAAGTGATTAAGGTGCACATTAAGGGGACCGGTATGTGTGATAGGAACAAACTTCTTATGGGAAGAGTTAACAACCAGGGATCTCCGTCAAACACAAGGGAGAGGATGCTCAGACGAGATTTAGGAAGAACGCTTTCACTCTTAGAGTGTTGTTTATTTGGAATTCACTGTGTGACCGTGTGGTAAAGGTATGAGTCAGTAAAACATTTCAGGAGTATTTAACCGAATAATTGAGAAGCTAGAGCACACATGGATAAGGACCAGGTACTGGAAACTGGGGTGAAATTAAACAGATATCTGATGAAAGAACCGAACACTGTACAGACAATATAGAGCATGAAAGCATGGGAAAGGTAAAGGCATGGAAACTACTGGCGTTTTGTTACAAGTGGTCTGCGGAATGCTAAACTCGTCAAAAGATCACGAGGGCAGAATGGGGCCAGTGTGGGAGAATGGGATCAGAATAGTGAGAACCGAACACTGTGCAGAAAATACAGTGCATGAAAGCATGGGAAGGGTAAAGGCATGGAAACTACTGGCGTTTTGTTACAAGTGGTCTGCGGAATGCTAAACTCGTCAAAATGTCACTAGGGCAGAATGGGGCCAGTGTGGCAGGATGGGATCAGAATAGTGGAATGCTGCTACGCCAATTAGCAGAGTCAGACTGGGTTGAAAGGTTACTATGGCAGGCTGAGATAATACCAATTTGTAAAGTCAGCCTCGCCTTCTAAATATCATCATGGCAGTTTGGGAAACGTCGTTACAGTGCATACTTAGGACATTACTTTAAATAATTAATTGATAGTAGACTCAGCCAGCTTGAGGCACTTGTAGCAGGATATGACATGAAATATCTAAGTAGTAGTTCGTAGAGTCAGCTTGGGACACGAAACCATTGTGATAGATGGGGTAGCTAAATATCTAATCGTGACAGGTTAGTCTGGGACGGAGGTTCATTGGGCACAGGTGGCAGTAGAATACTTAATAGTTACAGTAGAATAAATTAGGAAAAATCATAGTGGCAGAAGCAGAATGATAATGGGAATTAGCACCATTGGTTTATTGTATAGCTGGAGTGAGGTAATTCTGACTAACACAGTGGGCATTCTGATAAGCTAACAAGACATGATTAAAGAAAAGGTATAAAGTGACGGAGTTTAATTCAGATACATGTGAGGTGCTGAATTTTGGGAAAGCAGGACTTCTACACTGAATGGTAAGGCTCTACGGAGTGTTGCTGAAAAAGAGACCTTGGAGTGGAGGTTCATAGCTCCTTGAAAGTGGAGTCGCAGGTAGATGGGATTGTGAAGAAGGCATCTGGTATGCTTTCCTTTTTTGGTCAGAGTGTTGAGGAAAGGAGTTGGGAGGTCATGTTGCGGCTGTACAGGACATTGGTTCGGCCACTGTTGCAATATTGCGTGTAATTCTGGTGTACTTCCGATCGGAAAGATGTTTTGAAACTTGTAAGGGTTCAGAAAGATTTACAGGGATGTTTCCAGCCTTGGAGGATTAGAGCCATAAGGAGAAGCTGAACAGGCTGGGGCTGTTTTCTCTGGAGCTTCGGAAGCTGAGGGGTGACCTTATAGAGATTTACAAAATTATGAGGGACATGGAAAGGATAAATAGGTAAAATATTTTCCCTGGGTTCGGGGAGTCCTGAGCTAGAGGGCTTAGGTTTAGTGTGAGAGCGGAAATATACGAAAGAGACCTAAAGGCCAACTTTTTCACACAGAGTGTGGTAGGTGAATGGAATGATCTGCCAGAGGATATGGTGGAGGCTGGTACAATTGCAACATTTGAGGGGCATGTGTATAGGAAGGGTTTGGAGGGATATGGGGTGGGTGATTGCAGGTGGGACTAGATTGGGTTGAGATATCTGGTTGGCATGGACAAGTTGGACAGCAGTGTCTGTTTCGATGCTGCACATCTCAATGACTCCATGACTCTAAGCCATGGACCCTGAGGTACGGGCGAGTCAAAACTGTATTTTCTGAATGTCACTGTTTTTGTTTGCAAACAAAAGATCGACTCCTTGAAAATCTCTCCGCATCTCCTGGTGATAGTCGACATTTTCTCTACGACAACTGCAACTTTGGGTGCAGTAAAATTGTGGCGAGTGCAGCTCTGTCGCGCAATGAAAAGCGTGTTAGATTTCTACAAATTTGGTAACTTTGCTATTCAATGTTTGTGGGTTTGAACCGCACGAGGATTGGAGTTTAGTTCAGTTTTCAGCTGAATCATTGAGTGTTGTGCTGATTCATCGCCAATTCCTGTCGTCTGGAGTTCCCGTCCCTGCTCCTGATCAGAGGAAATTCCTTACCTTCATGGTTGTGCGTTTCTACGGAATCATATCATTTGAAACATGATCTGACCAGAATCAGAGGCTTATCCACAAAACCTGCAAATTTCGCACAGAAACCCACTGTGCAGCACGTTCTTGGATGTTGGAATGGTGAAGATTATTGATGAATGCAAAATGTTTCATGTTACCTGTATGAACAGAAATTTTCGATTGCTTAACTGTCTTTATCTAGTTGTACGACAGGTTGTTGTGGATGAGCTGGGCAAAGACATTGACGTGTTTGGTCAGCCATGATCATATAAAACGGCGGGTAGACAGTGAGAGAATTAATCCCACGCTGTTGATCTCACTTTTGTCACAAACCAGTAAGTCAGCGAACTGAGCTAACCGACTTCCATTCAATGCAGAGCTAAACCAAACAGCTCAGTGCGTTTTTATTATATAATATTTCATGTAGAATGAGCTGCTGCACCTTCCAACTCCATTAGCTCTTCTTACACGTAACATTTTCAGTTGCGGGTGTTAGGCATTTTCTTTCCTATGAATGTTAAACACTTCCAGAGTGTTTCCCTTTTGCGCCCCCATCCAGGCAGCCCAGAATCACTGTCGCTGTTTAATTCACTCCTTGTGTGCCTGCACGCGCTTTTCGAATATTCTGGAATCAGCACGTAAGATGTTTTAATTTCTGAAAATTCATCTCCGAAATCAATAACTCTCAGAATATAAAATGCTGGACCAAAATTATTTGTCGTGCCCTGTTGGGTTTGAAGTTCTAACGTCTAGTTTCCACTCACCTAAACGAGGAAATTTCCCTCATATTTACTCTTAAGATCTTCACATCAGCTGGATAACCTCTATTCGGACACAACTAAGTCTTTCCTGATTTCTCCCGCATTATTCTTTATCTATGCAATCAGCCCATTAAAGAGCCTTTTTTCGTTTCTCGTGGCTTTATCTCCCAGTAAACCTCATTTCCTTCGTTTCGAACGACGTGGTATCATGGCCGTGTCATTCCGAACGTCTTTGTATTCCAGTAAACGATGCCAGTGTCATTATTCATGTCATTATATCCCTTTAAATTTCAACCTGAGAACGGATGCTGGGTTTAATTCAATGCATGAAAACTCACCACTAAGCTATGCAATCTTATTACCGACACAGGAAAGGTGGAACCAATTCCAATTACAGCTGAATCGATTGGCTGCAACAGAATCGGGTCAAGTCGCAGTCACATACTTGACTGTTGTTCTTATAGTTATTTTGTTTCTATGTGTGCTGAAGTTACGCCGTGAGGGATCATATTACTATTGCCAGACATATATAAGGGGGCGTATGAAATGCTGAAGTTATGAGA
>NW_025206882.1:5381-7094 GCF_004010195.1 Chiloscyllium plagiosum | reverse complement strand
GTGCTTTTGCACCATTATACAAAAGATGCAGTAAATAGCATCCAACACTGTTTCAGTCTACTTATACAGATATTGACTCCTGGAAACAGCACTATGCACTCTCCTCGAGTCTGGAAAATAATTTGCTACATTCCCATTCTTATGGCTCTTTTCATTACATCGACTTCTGTTCTTCACAGAATCCGATTCAGCAGATCTTGTCACGTAGTCATTTCTTTGTATGTGTTCAGATCATGTGAGCAGAATATTACAGATCATAACACAGAAGTCAGACCATACTCAGGGATCCGTACTCTCCTCTAGATCATTTCATGAACACCAGGAAGAAATATCTATGATCTTCAAACTTTACTAACCTGTTTTTTTTCTGAAGCAAGATAAACAATTCCAGGTTTCTGCTTTTGTTGTCACACGCACCAAGGTTGTAAATGTTGGAACCAGTTGCGACTGTCCGCTCTCCCACATCCAGTTTCTCCCCAGGAGGTGTTAAGATGATGGTCTGAATCGGATTCTTCTAAAAAGAAGAACCTTTTTTTCCATTGATTTCTGGTTTATGGGCCCACTAAGCTCCCGCTGGGCCTCTGCGTTAGCGCTGATCACGGCAGTTTCCCGCAGTGTTCAGCTTTTTTGTAGCAAGTACCTTCGAGGATGACATCAAAAGATATTCGTTGTTTGTGTGATACTCTACCAATGGAGACAGCTCTATCACTGGAGGCTGCTCAGTCCGCTGGGATGGGATAATTTATGCAGTGTGTCCTGCGGATCAGATACAGTGCACTTTATCATTCAGATCATACAGAGTGAGAGCGCTCGAAAAGGCCAAGCGAATTTTCCCCACAGGAGTTTATTGTAGGTGGAACAATACCTGCGGCACCACCCTAACCCAGGAAAGAACTGTCGAAGAAGTCCATTTTGTAAGTTTAGTTTCAGACTCTGGTCACCATTCTCCACGAACCCTGCAGCCTGTGGGCAATCAGCAAAATGAAGTTGGTGGTGGATCCTAAAATGAGAGCATAATTCCTCATTTACATCTCCAATAAAATTGGGGTGGTGGTAGTGGGTGGGGGGGGGGGCACATTGTCAGAAGGTACACAAAATCAAATCCAAAGCAGGTAATAATCTCCTTGAGTAAAATATTTACAACAGTTTTGGCAGTAGCGTTGGAAGTGCGGTAATCTTCAACCCATCAAGGAAAAGAAAATCAACAATGACCAAAACATAATTATAATGCTGACATCTTTGCAACTCGATGAAGTCTTTAAAACTCTTTAGCAGTTGGCATTGGGTGGTCAGAGGGCGACTCACCCTTATCAGAGAACATAGAACAGAGAAAGGACAGCATAGAACAGGCCATTTCACGCACGAAGTTTAATCCTAATGTAAAAAAATAATTACAACCTACACACCCCTCAATTCACTGCTCTCCCCCATATGCAAGTCTACAAGTTGCTTAAATGTCCCCAAAAACTCTGCTTCCACCACTACCACTGGTAACGAATTCCATGCATTCACAGCTCTCTGTGCTAACAAAAAACTACTTCTGACATCTCCTTTCTATCTTCCTCCTAATATCTTCAAACTATGAGTTCTCATACCAGTCAATCTTGCCCTGGGGAAAATACTCTAGCTATTGACTCTACCTATTCCTCTCATTATTTTGTAGACATCTGTCAGGTCTCTCTCTTCCTCCTTGGCTCCAGAGAGATGTCCAAG
>NW_025206882.1:1477-2487 GCF_004010195.1 Chiloscyllium plagiosum | reverse complement strand
TCTCTCAGCAGCACAGCTTTCTTTTCCAGCGATGAGAAATTTCTATCAAAAAAGAATGTTCGTGACACCGTTCTTTTACAGCACAGAATAATACATTATTTCAGTGCCAGTCATTAAACATCCATTCATTCTCGTTTCTAGATACCAATACTTGGCCCACAGCCTGACGTCTGAAGTCTTCATTTCAATGAGACTTTCCATGCAAAGTTTTAATCTAAAATGAACCAGCGATAGAGATTGAAGTCAGATACCGTCACATTTGTTCCTGACCTGCGGGAGAACTGAATCTCATTTTGACCCATAGAGGGAACTATACAGACACATCTTTTGATAGCGACGAAGGACTCAGGAGAGCTCAATTTCCACAAAATAAAGAATTGAACAGTCTGGCCTCTTCTTTGTTCACTATTAGCTTTAAAACCCGTTTCTGTTTACATAGGTAAACTGGCAGGAGGTTGTCCTTCTAAGACTGCCCCAATAGTGAATATTTGGAAACTGCTAAACGTTGATTTCTCCACCTCTGGGACAGCCTGGCTAGCTATGCTCTTCCAGCCTCCTATCTGTTTAGTTTGGATTCCAGCACATTCCTGTTTCTACGTAAGGAACGGAAGCACACAGCCGCATCCCTGTACGTTTTCGTCCTGCACTGTTTCACCATTACTTTACTGCTTCTACAGAGTTACATTGTTCTTCCTGCCAAACAAAGGCATTCTTCGCATCAGAAGCTTGTCATTCTCATATTCCTCGAAAGAAAAACACGGATGTGGACTTCCAAACTGAAACAGATGAGGCATGGTCTGCGTAAAAAAAAGACTTCCAGCTGTTCCTTAAAAAATATTTCCGAACAACATCGAGAACGCACCTTCGGATACTTGCTGCAATAGTTGTAAGAAAATTCAGCAAGACTGGCGTGAAAATGGAGGCTACAACTCCTGGTTTACAAAACCAGGCTCGAACCACTGAGTTAAGGAAGCACTAACGTCTTGAGACTGACAAAAGATGATGACCTC
>NW_025206882.1:0-989 GCF_004010195.1 Chiloscyllium plagiosum | reverse complement strand
ATTTAGCTGCCCAGTGGTGGCTGAGCAACCCTTGTTGTGAGTGCACCCACATGCAGAGAAGGTATTGGAAGACATCAGAATTACATCATTGGGTGAATAACCTGCAACTCCTTCCCTTCCACCATGAGGGAGCCCGTGTGGAAAGATAAAACTCCGAAGGCCGCATTGCACGTTTGAGAAAATGGGCGTTGGTAAAAATGTCATTCAGATAATGCACAATGAAACAGTGAACAGAACGCAAGTGCACCCTTGAACAGAAGCTGAGGGAGTTTGACCACAGAACATAGAACATAGAACATTACAGCGCAGTACCGTCCCTTCGGCCCTCGATGTTGCGCCGACCTGTGTACCAATCTGAAGCCCACCTTATCTATATTATTCCATGTATGTCCATGTGCTTGTCCAATGACGACTTAAATGTACTTAAAGTAAGGGAATCTACTACCGCTGCAGGCAAAGCATTCCATACCCTTACTACTTTCTGAGTAAATAAACTACCTCTGACACCTGTCCTCTATCTATCATTTCTCAATTTAAAGCTATGCCTCCTCGTGCTGCTTGTCGCCATTCTTGGAAGAAGGCTCTCCCTATCCACCCTGCCTCACCCTCTGAATATAATATATGTCTCTGTTAAGTCACTTCTCAACCTTCTTCCCTCTATCGAGAAAATTACATGTCCCACAGCCTTTCCTCGTAAGACTTTCCTCCATACCAGGCTACATCCGAGTAAATCTCCTCTGCACCCTTTCCAAAGCTTCCATATCCTTCTTATAATGCGGTGACCAGAACTGTACACAATACTCCAAGTGTGGCCGCACTAGAATTTTGTGCATCTGTAGCATAAAACTCATGGTTCCAGAACATGATCCCTCTATTAATAAAAACTAAAACACGTATGCCTTCTCAACAACTCTGTCAATCTGGCTGGCAACTTTCAAGGATCTGTTACCTGGACTCCGAGATCTTTCTGCTCATCGACACTACCAGGA
>NW_025206881.1:0-12173 GCF_004010195.1 Chiloscyllium plagiosum | reverse complement strand
ACACCTCCTCCCACCCTGCCTCCTGTGAGTACACTGTCCCTTATTCCCAATTCCTCCAGCTCTGCCGCATCTGTTCCCAGGAGGACCAATTCTACCATGGAACATCTCAGATGGCCTCCTTCTTCAAAGACCGCAATTTCCCCTCCCACATAGTCGATGCCCTCCAGTGCATCACATCCACTTCCCACACCTCTGCCATTGAACTACACCCTTCCAATCACAACAAGGACAGAACCCTGCCGGTCCTCACCTTCCACCCCACCACCAACCTTCGAATACATTGCATCATCCTCCGCCACTTCCGCCACCAACAAACAGACCCCACCACCAGGGATATATTTCCCTCCCCATCCCTCTCTCTGTGGCAAAGAGACTATTCCCCCCACGACTCCCTTGTTTTTTTTTAGATTGCTTACAGTGTGGAAACAGGCCCTTCGGCCCAACAAGTCCACACCGACCCACCGAAGCTCAACCCACCTAGACCCATTCCCCTGCATTTACCCCTTCACCTAACACTACGGGCAATTTAGCATGGCCAATTCACATAACCTGCACATTTTTGGACTGTGGGAGGAAACTGGAGCACCCTGAGGAAACCCACGCAGACACAGGGAGAATATGCAAACTCCACACAGTCAGTCGCCTGAGGCGGGAATTGAACCCGGGTCTCTGGCGCTGTGAGGCAGCAGTGCTAACCACTGTGCCACCGTGCCGTTATGTCCATGACCCCTACCAACCCACTGTCACCTTCCTCTGCCACCCCAGAAGTGCAAAATCTGCACCCCCACCTTCCCCCTTACCTCCGTCCAAAGCAGCAAAGGATCCAATCACATTCGACAGAGATTTACCTGAACTTCCACACACATCATCTACTGTGTCCGTTGCTCCTGATGTGGTCTCCTCTACATTCGGGAGACAGGACGCCAACATGGGGAACATTTCAGAGAATATCTCTGGCACACACGCACCAAACAATCCCACTGCCCTGTGGCCAAACACTTTAACTCCCCCTCCCACTCCACCAAGGACATGTAAATCCTGGGCCTCCTACACCGTCAAAACCTAATCACCCGACGCCTGGAGGAAGAACACTTCATCTTCCAGTCACATGAGATCAATGTGGATTTCATCAGTTTTCTTAATTCCCCTCCCCCCACCTTAGCCCAGATCCAACCTTCCAACTCCGCACCGCACTCTTGACCTGTCCATCTTCCTTCCCACCTATCCACTCTACCCTCCTCTCTGACCTATCACCTTCACCCCCAACTTTATCTACCTATCACATTCCCAGCTACTTCCCCCCAGCACCACCCCTCTCCCATTTATCTCTCAGCTCCGAAGACAGCGGGTGGTGGTGGAAGGTTGCTTTTCAGACTGGAGGCCCCTGACTAGTGTTGTGCCTCAAAGATCGGTGCTGGGTCCACTGATCTTTTGTATCAATAATTTGGATGTGAACATAAGGGGTGGCACAGTGGCTCAGTGGTCAGCACTGCTGCCTCACAGCACTAGGGACACTGGTTAAAATTCCTGGCTCGGGCAACTGTCTGTGTGGAATTTGCACATTCTCCCAGTGTCTGCATGGGTTTACTCTGGGTGCTCCGGCTTCCTCCCACAGTCCAAAGATGTGCAGATCAGGGTGAATTGGCCATGCTAAATTGTCCATAGTGGATTAGTCATGGGTAAATGTAGGGGAATGGGTTGCTCTTCGGAGGGTCGGTGTGGACTTGTTGGGCTGAAGGGCCTGTTTCCACACTGTAGGAAATCTAATCTAATCTAAAATGAGAGGTATAATTAGCAAGTTTGCAGATAACACCAAAATTGAAGCTGTAGTGAACAGTAAAGAAGGTTACCTCAAAGTACAATGGGATCTTGATCAAATGGGCCAATGGACAGATGGAGTTTAATTCAGATAAATATGAGGTTCTGTATTTTGGAAAGGCAAATCAGAGCAAGACTTATGCACTTAATGGTAAGGTTCTAGGGTGTGTTGCTGAACAAAGGGACCTTGGAGTGCAGGTTCATAGTTTCTTGAAAGTGGAGTCTCAGGTCGATAGGGTAGTGAAGAAGGCATTTGCTCTTTCCGTTATTGGATACAGCATTGAGTATAGAAGTTGGGAGGTCATGTTGTGGCTGTACAGGACACTGGTTAGGCCACTTTTAGAATACAGTAGAACCTCGATTATCCAAACAAGGCAGGCAGGGAGTATGTTGTTCGTACATTTGATCATTCAGATAACTAAACAAGCAGTAATTTATGAATGCTGGTTATCCAAACATTTCGCAGTTATCCTGCAATTTGTTCATCCTCAATTTCTCTGCATCGTCATCTCATCCCCAGAGCAACAGCGACAAGGATCCCTGCTGTGGCTGGACCCATTGGACAGGCTTTCAATGAATGGGGTGGGGAATATCAGAAACAGAACAGCTCCTTAGTAATGAGAGCAGTCAGCATTTCGGGTTTTGCCCAGTTCTCCAGGCAGTGAGACATGGGGCACTCTGATAAGGAGGGTCATGGAATGGCTCCACATGGACCTTTGATATAGGACCTTCTTCTGATGAATGCAGCACCAGGCACGTGACAAAGGAAGAGTAGCAGATTGCTGCATGAGGACTGAGGCCTTGTCCTGCCAGCCTTACATCACCACGAAAGGCAGCGTTGCAGGACAGAGCATGGTATAGAATACTTACAGTTCAAAGAGAGAGGCATCAATTCAGTGCCATTGTGCAGCCAATGAGATCTTGAATTATTTTTGTTCTCTGGGGCCCTGAGGGGTCACTTTAAGGTCACCTGGGATTACTTCTGCTTCACAATCTGTAGATCCCAGTGACGTGGTCAGGATTACTTGTGCCTGGTTGTTGTACCCCACCCAATTTGTCACTGCTGCATTTCCCAAGCAGGGAGCAGTGAATACAGATGATTTTAATGTATGGTTTGCAATGCATGATTGAGGTAATTGCCCCTTGAGGGGCCTACAGATGCTCAGGGATTTAGCCTGTGGGCAGAAGACAAACACTAATTGCATCTGCTCTGGGCATGGCCACAGCTAATTTCCATTTAATGGATTGCATTTAACACTCAAGTTGTGGAAGGCTATGCAGGTAGCACTGGGCACAGAGATCCAGATTCAGGCTGGTCATCAGGTTGTCCCTCTATCAAGCGCAGCCTGGACAGTTCATCTTTACTGACCCACACTTGTTCCCAGCTCTCACCCTTAACTCTTGAGCCCCAAGACTACAATTTGTTCATGTTCTCCGTTGTGTTGCAAACTCCCCTTATCGAGGTTGTGGGAGTGGTGACTGACTACAACCTCTCATCCTGCAACATCCCATGTCATCCAATGCACTCCCACCTTTTCCCCATGATATGTCAAGTTACCAGCTTTCACAGTCTTTGTCCCCCTGCATCCCAGGTTGACGTGTATAATCCCCAACATAGACTCCCACCATGAACAGGTAGAGAATAGAAGGATATGGACCATGTGCAGGTAGTTGGGATGTGTTTAGAATGGAATCATGGTCAGCACAGCTTTGGTGGGTTGAAGGACCTGTTCCTGTGCTGTACTATTCTATTCTATGTCCTGTGTTGATGTCTGAGACTTGTTTGGAAAATATGACTTTTTGGTCTCAATGTTGAGAAGTGCCCAGTGAATATTTCACCTGATTTTCCCAGATTTCTCACGATAACCCTTATCATTCAGGGCCGAAGAAATTTCCAGCCATTAACTCTTGCCAGACCTCCTGCACTTCTGACTTTAATTGTTTGATAAAATGTTGTGATTATTTTCCTCAGAACCTCATATGCCACATATCTTAATAGAAAGTGGTGACATGACACCAGATGAGTATGAGCAATTCTTAAAAGGAAGAAATGATTTCATTAAAGGAACCAGGAAGGATCCCAGTTCAGAAAAAAAGGTAATGATTTGTTTCTCATTGTACAACAAAGCTACAGAATGTCTTTAGTTCCTAATCTGCAATCTGAAACCATCACATCTGCAGCCAAATTCATAATTTTCTTATCCTTATCAAACTCTCTTTAGGTTTTCACACTATTAACTGCATCACTCTCCTCGAGCACTACCTCATGGTTAACCAACTCAGTAGATCAGCAATTTTTGGTTCCATAGAGTCATCAAACTTAACAGGCCCTTCAGCCTGCCCTGTCTATGATGACCAACAAACTCCAAATGACACTAATCCATTTACCTGCTCTTTGTCCATAGCCTACTATGACCTGGAATTTTAAGTGCTTGTCCAGATGCTGCTTTGATGTTACAAGACTACATTGCTTTGGGTGAAGACATTTTTCTCTGATCCCCTCTAAACTAGGTATTCTTCACTTTAAACTTATGGCCTCTGGTCTTAAACACGTCTGTCATGGGAAAAAGATTTTAATAAACTATTCTGTCTATGCCTCTCTCAATTTTGTATATCTCCCTCAGATCCCGTCTCAGCTTCCTCAGCTCCAAAACAAAAACATACCCAGCCTGCCTCGACTCTCCTTATACCTGAGACTTTCAATCCCAGGCAAAATCCTGGTGAATTTCCTTTGCACCCTCTCCAGTGCAATCATTTCCTTCTGATAGCGTAGCGACCAGAACTGTATACAGTATTCCATCTATGGTAAGGTTTTAAAAACTGTCCACATCTTTCCATCTCCAGATGAGCTAATTGTGTTTGAAAGAAAAAACATTAAAATGTACTGCTTTTGCAAATTTTCAACCCTATTTTGCATTTGCATTAACTTTGTGCTTGTATTCTGTACTTATTTGATGCTGCATGAACAGTTCTATAGGTTTCTCTAGGAATACATTTTCCCAACAATACAGGTTTGCTTAATGTGATGGAACACACTACTTTGTTAATTGAGGCCAAATCATGACCGAGCAGGTGGATGGGAACCTAAACTGTAGGTCGAGCATAGAGGAGGTTGAGAGTAATGACGTCCAAAGTAAGGTTTCAGGTCATAAGAGAGCATCGGCAAGCAAGAAGTTGGTTTAAAATGTGTCTATTTCAATGTTTCTATTTCAAGCATCCGGAGTAAGATAGATGAACTTGCAGCATGAATCGGTACCTGGGATTTTGATGTTGTGGCCATTTCAGAGGCCTGGGTAGAGCAGAGATAGGAATGGTTGTTGCTGATTCCGGGTCTTAGACGTTTCAGTAAGAGCAGAGAAGTTGTAAAACAGGGGGAGATGTGGCATTGTTAGTCAAGGACAGTATTACGACTGCAGAAAGGAAATTTTGAGGACTCGTCTACAGAGGTAGTATGAGCTGAGATTAGAAACAGGAATGGAGAGGTCACCCTGTTGGGAGCTTTCCATCAGCCTCCAGATAGTTCCAGGGATGGAGAGGAAAGGATAGCAAAGATGATTCTTGATAGAAGCGGGAGTAACAGGGTAGTTGTTATGGGGGCCTTCAACTTCCCGAATATTGACTAGGAATACTATAGTCGTTGTGGTTCTGTTTGCCGAGCTGGGAATTTGTGTTGCAGACGTTTCATCCCCTGTCTAGGTGACATCCTCAGTGCTTGGGAGCCTCCTGTGAAGCGCTTCTGTGATCTTTCCTCTGGCATTTGTAGTGGTTTGAATCTGCCGCTTCCGGTTGTCGGTTCCAGCTGTCAGTTGTAGTGGTCGGTATATTGGGTCCAGATCGATGTGCTTATTGATTGAATCTGTGGATGAGTGCCATGCCTCTAGGAATTCCCTGGCTGTTCTCTGTTTGGCTTGTCCTATAATAGTAGTGTTGTCCCAGTCAAATTCATTAGATTACTTACAGTGTGGAAACAGGCTCTTCGGCCTAACAAGTCCACACCCACCCGCCGAAGCGCAACCCACCCTTCCTCTACATTTACCCCTTTACGTAACACTACGGGCAATTTAGCATGGCCAATTCACCTGACCTGTACATCTTTGGACTGTGGGAGGAAACCGGAGCACCCGGAGGAAACCCATGCAGACACAGGGAGAATGTGCAAACTCCATACAGTCAGTCGCCTGAGTCGGGAATTGAACCCGGGTCTCTGGCGTTGTGAGGCAGCAGTGCTAACCACTGTGCCACCATGCCGCCCACCATGGTGCTTGTCATCTGTGTGTGTGGCTACTAAGGTGACCTGGTCGTGTCGTTTCGTGGCTAGTTGGTGTTCATGGATGCGGATCGTTAGCTGTCTTCCTGTTTGTCCTATGTAGTGTTTTGTGCAGTCCTTGCATGGGATTTTGTGCACTACATTGGTTTTGCTCATGCTGGGTATCGGGTCCTTCGTTCTGGTGAGTTGTTGTCTGAGAGTGGCTGTTGGTTTGTGTGCTGTTATGAGTCATAGTGGTCACAGTAGTCTGGCTGTCAGTTCGGAAATGCTCTTGATGTATGGTAGTGTGGCTAGTCCTTTGGGTTGTGGCATGTCCTCGTTCCGTTGTCTTTCCCTTAGGCATCTGTTGATGAAATTGAGGGGGTTTCTGTTTTTGGCGAATACATTGTATAGGTGTTCTTCTTCCTCTTTTTGCAGTTCTGGTGTACTGCAGTGTTTTGTGGCTCTTTTGAATAGTGTCTTGATGCAACTTCTTTTGTGTGTGTTGAGGTGGTTGCTTTCATAGTTTAGGACTTGGTCTGTGTGTGTGGCTTTCCTGTATACCTTTGTGGTGAATTCTCCATTCGGTGTTCTCTGTACCATCACGTCTAGGAATGGGAGTTGGCTATCCTTTTCTTCTTCTCTCGTGAATTCTCTCGTTACAAAAATTAACCTGCTTTGTAATGCACATGAATTGGAAATAAAGCATTAGTTATTCAATGTGACTACTCAGCGAAAGACAACTTCCCTCATTTTCAAAAAATTGTGATGGCTAAGAATTCAAGATGCATCGCAAAAGCATAGAACAAACATTTGTTAATTCTGGTTTATTTACACAAGAAACTCGTAAAATTTAAATAATGTTTAACCTGAAAAATACTTAGCTCTTATTGCAATAATCAGAAATATAGAAATGTTAGAATTGAAGTGAAATACAATCAATACAAGAATGTAAAAAAAACTGTGGATGCTGGAAATCACAAACAAAATCATTAATTGCTGGACAATAACTCAGCAGTTCTGGCAGCATCTGTGGGGTGAAATCAGTGTAAATACTTTTGGGCCAGTGATCTTTCTTCAGACAGCATTTTTGCTCACAATCAATTCAGTCCAGTTAAGATTCCACACTTAAAATTATTTTTGCTAAGATTAAGAGATTGTAGAGTGCAACATTGTTTGCGTCAGTTGATGTTTTGAGCCATAGCTCCACAGCTACAGCTGGAGATATTGGATTTCAACAATGATTACCGGTTATATATTGATAATAATTAGTTTTAAAATGGTTGATAACAAATTTAAGAATGATGAGAAAACTCTTATTGCAATGTAATTGTGCAATATGTTGGGGAAAAAATGAAATATTTATGTGAAAAATAGTTAGCCATCTCTTAATTGATAAGACTGATTAATGATCCTTCCATTAATATGAGAATTCAAATGAAAGAGGATGAAATAGTTAGAATGAATGTTGGATGAGAAAACTTTGGTTGATTGCAGGTGTGTTGACCTGAAAAGAATGTTCATATTTCATTATGGTACTGGCACTAAGAAATAATGGATTCAACTAAAATGTGAATCTCATGATGGTGTGTGAATTGAAATAACAATTAATCGATAACTAATGTTAGAACTCAACACTTAAAATGATTCAATATTTTCAAAGCAGTTTGTACTGGATATTCATTATGATCAGTAAACTGAGAATTAAAACATTGAGCTAATTTAAAAACAAAAATCACACCTTAGAAGATTATTCATCGGAATTGTTCTGTCATTGAAAAAGCCACATTTCTTCAAGAATTCTGCATTTCCCTCGTTTTCTGTCTTTTTCCCACAGGTATCTGTACTGGAACCCTTCTGTTTGCGATACAAATATATAGAAGTGAAATGGATTAAAATCTAATTGGGGGAGTTAATACGTTTGCAGATGATATAGCGTTCAGTGCAGTTGGGGACAATGTAGAGGGTTGTCAAATAATGCAGCAGGAAAAAGATAAATTGCAGATCTGGGCAGATAAATTAAAGGTGAAGTTTAATCCATACAAGTGTGAGGTGTTTAACTTTGGAAGCTCAAATGTTAAGGAAAAGGAGATAGTTAATGGCAGGACCCTAACAGCTTTATTATTCAAAGGGATCTTGACGTTCAAGATCATGGCTCCCTGAAAGTGACCATGCAAGTAATTAGGTGGTTAGGAAGGCAAATGGCATGCTTGGTCAGGGAACTGGTTACAAGAGTCAGGAAGTTATGTTGTAACTTTATAAGACTTTGGTAAAGGCATACTTGAAGTATTGTATTCACTTTTGTTCGCCACATTACAGGACGGGTATGGAGGCTTTGGAGAGGGCACAGAGGGCGTTTGCCAGGATGCTGCCTGGATTCGGAGAGGCGAGAAAAACTCAGATTGCTTTTTCCTCGAGTGGCGGAGACTGGGGGAAGACTTGATGGATATCTGTACAATCATGAGATACATAGATAGGGTTGACGGTCAGAAAGTTTTTCCCAGAGTTGAAGCGTCAAAAACTATGTGACATGCGTTTAAGGTTAGGGGGAAAGTTCATGGGGCATGTAAGGGGCAATTTGTTTTTACACAGGGAGTGGTAGGTGTCTGGAATGAACTTACAGGGTTGGTGGTGGAGGCAGATACATTAAGGCTCTTTAATGTTCATTTCAATAATTTGGAAGGATATGGACCAAGAGTAGGCAGAAGGGATGAGTTTCTTTTGCATTACGTACAGCACAACGTTATGCGCCAAATGACCAATTCCTCTGCTGCACAGATCTTTGAGAGAAAACTAATGTCTAATTCATATGACATTTAATCTAATTAATATTTCGCCACTGGTGTCAGAAATAGGAAGGAAATAAGTAGAGAACGAATTTGACTACAATCTAAAAATATAGTCAGTTAAATTTACAGAGTTTTTTGACATTTGTTCTGAAATATCAGATTAGTAACTTTCATGGAGATGTTTCGAAAATGTTTGCAGTTACTGATGTGCTGACCCAAAATTACCCTTGTTAAACTGAAGATTGGACCAGAAACCTGTTAGAAAACTTAAAAATATTCAGTAAGGTGAGATGTACATCATAATTTAATCCATTATTTCTTACTGCTAATAC
The DNA here is from genome assembly GCF_004010195.1 of Chiloscyllium plagiosum. Taxonomy (NCBI): domain Eukaryota; kingdom Metazoa; phylum Chordata; class Chondrichthyes; order Orectolobiformes; family Hemiscylliidae; genus Chiloscyllium; species Chiloscyllium plagiosum. Next base: position 2,988 of record NW_025206881.1, on the reverse strand, counting down.
TACAATAACAAAATCTTTCAGGTCTACACCAAAAAGCATTGATTTCCATCCAATGCTCATTATAAAATCTGAATGCTTCTCGTTTCAACAATCAAAGTAATCACAGCCTCGTTGATTAAGAGATATCTAAGACATTTCACTAATAATTACTGTTTATTTCGACAAATTGCTCGTTCAAACAGAAATGTGAGATTTCTCATTAATATTCAGTTCACTGACAGCATATTAATAATTTAGTTATTGCTAATATCTAATAATTGATCATTCCAGTATGGGGTATAACAGTGGAATTAGTACATTAACTGATGGAAAGATATTGTTGTGTTCACTCTCCCAATTATTGTGAATATCGATGTGTGTTTTGATTTGATTTGATTTGATTATATTTTTCTTCAACGTGAAGATTTATTGTATTTCTGATCTCACTAATAGTTAAATATTTTAAAGCTAAAAACATTTCAAATTTGTGACTTTTTTGTCAACAAGAAAAAAGAATTTACATGCGTATGTTCTTTTCTTTATCAGAGTAAATTTTGAATTGTTGCAAGTTATACATTTGTGTAAGGAAGGGGAGCTGCCTGCAGCAAAATAGTCACATTGACTGATTTTTGTTTTGCGATTACATCCTGCTGCTAATCATTCTAGTTCTCTTTTCATTATAAGAAAAATTGTTTTAAACACATTCCACAGTCATATTTTTCATGAATTTACAATAAGCGCATGATATGTGTATTTATCTTTCTTTCAATTGTCATGATTTTAATTTTTAAGAAAGAGCATATATGCTTAGTACCATCATTATTTGGAATTACTATTTCATTCTCAGTCCATTACACACAGAAACAGTCTAATTAATTCCTAGCCCAATTATCGGAATGAATACTGATTAGTTTTCATTTGAGTAATCACAATTGATTATAATCCCACCCTTCCTTGTTAGGAACATAATGAAAGACACTTGTGGATCTCTAGTAGTGTCACTCGTATGAGACTAGGAGGTGTGGGTTCAGTTCCTTTCTCCAATACGCCAGAGCAGCTTAGAATGGTGATTAGAAAATATCAAAGCAGAGTTTGAATTGATTTTCAATGCAGTTTTGAATCTGCTTCTGTCTGTTGTTCATTCCAATAATCTCTCAATCTGCAATTTATTATCTTCAGATCATTAATAACCATTATGTATCATATTAAATTATATCTAAATTTTAGATTTGAGGTCACTGCAGTTTTTAAAATTTTAAAGTATGTAAGTAATGAAATTCATTTTATTTAATCAAAATACATTCGGGTATTATTCATATGGTGGGCAACAGGATTTGACTTCCAGTCAGCTCATGAATGCTCAAATTTTGTTTATTCTGTGAACTCAATGCTGCAGAAGAGTTTCAATAAACATTTAACACATCATTATTGTGCATTTCAACACCTCACGTACACCAATCCATATTCTCTTGTCCGAGCAGATGAAGAGATGAAGATCGCCTGATGAAGAGGCAGGCACCTTGAAAGTTAGTGCTTCCCAATAAACCTGTTGGACGATAACTTGGTGTCATGTGATTTTTAACTTGGCTGACCCCAGTCCAACTCCAGCATCTCTAAATCATTGTTTCACAAAGAAATTCCCATAATTTTTAAAAAGAAAATATGACTTTAATTAAGCACTTTAACACGCGAGTATTGATCCCTTCCGATCTTAGTAAAATATCTCAATGTAAGTGAAATCAATGCTCACACAACGGGGCACATACAGCCACACAAATGTCTTCCTGGTCATCGAATTACTGCTCAGGAGAAAAACCGGAGGAAGTATCTGATCATTCCTGAGAACAAGAGCCACAATAAACATTTGGTGACCAGTTCCATCCAATAAATGCATTTGATTTCTGACATTTTGGTTCAGTAATTGCACACAAAATATTTAGCTAAAACCAATAACCATGCTTTATTACAAATGACTGAGGATGCTAACATCAACATACGTAGCAGCTTTCCAATCAGGTTCCAGTTGAAGTATCGCAAAATAAAATAACATAATTTCGACTTAGTACAACTGTAGGTGAAAACATGTTGATTTTGCGCATTAAAAACCTTTATCTACTTAATCAGAGAAAATAATGAAAGGTGACACTGTAAATTTAATTTATTTTGACTTTCTTTCACGAAAACAATCATGTGAATTGCTTCTCATTTTCTTCCTAGTTCTGATACAAGTGTCAACATATTTACGATATTAACACTTTATGAATAATGAAAGAATTTTCTCTGCAAGAAGGACATGAAGATGTTCAAGGTCCTCTAAATACTGTTGAGCAGAATACTCTTCATAAGTGTCTTATTATCTTGAACCGATGCTTTTTATGACCTTGATTTTATTTGTGACTGGTGTTTTGGTGACTGATGTGTTTTCAAACCATGTGCAATGCATAAGGATTTATTTCAATTTGTTATAAGAAAAAAACTGCTTTGCACGTTGATTTCTAATTTTTTTTACTCCCAAGTTATTTATCGATGTACAATAATCACAAAATTATGGAAGATCCTGTATCTTATGTTCACTGCAATGTGCACTTTCACTATCTACTTATTTACTTCCTACGTCTGACATGAATGTCTAAACATTGGTCATGAACAAAAAGTTGTAAATTAAAGCTACATCTCAATAAGCAAACCAATGGATGGAAACATGTAATTCTTGTAATCCTGCATTTTTGAACCAAACACAGTTCTGCTGAATAATCACTGAATGGCTCATTTTTGTGAATCCATAAAGCTAGCTACCATATTATATTTCTCAGTTTACCGAACTTAATGAATATCCAATCATCATCACAACAAAGTGCTTTTAAAATATTGAATCAATTTTTTTTTAGATTACAACGTAATTTTCCAGTCACGGCCATGACAATAATTGCACAATTATTGGAGCTAGTCGTTCTAACACATATAGTGCCATTCGCGTTTTAATTGCATCAATTGTTTCTTAGTACGAAC
>NW_025206880.1:0-12168 GCF_004010195.1 Chiloscyllium plagiosum | reverse complement strand
CCCTGGATACTTGGAGGCTGAAGAAAAAGCAAAAGTTTATAAAATCATGAGGGATATACATTATGTGAATAGAAAAGGTCCAAAACTAGAGGGGATAGGTTTAAGCTGAGTGGGGGAAAATTGAAATGGAAAAAATAGACAACTTATTCACAAAGAGGGTGTTCCATGAATGGCATGAGCTGCCAGATGAAGTGGTGAACGCTGGTATAATTACAACTTTTAAATCCATCTGGATGGGTATATCAATTGGACGAGTTCAGAGTTATATGGGCCAAATGCTGGCAAATAGGACTACGTTGATTTCCTCGCCATGGACGACTTGGACTGAAAGGTTTGGTTCTCTGCTCATTGCCAAAGCTTTATCTAATTTTAAATTTCCTAGTAGTAGTATCATAAGATACTTGAACGTTATGGATTTTGAATATACCCGTGCTCGTCCCTCTGCTAGTCTTCTATAATGGTGTACTATTTTGATTATACAATACAACTATGATATTTATCCAAAGCGCATCATTTCACTGGTATTGGTGAAATCAAATACATCCATTCTCTTTCTGTCACTTTATCACTGTCCATAACCTTATGTAACGAGCTTTCATGCACTACATAATTACTTATTAAGTGGAATTTTCGAATTAAAGCAGTCAGTCAAGAGTGGCACTCAGCAAATTGGTTAAATTGCCACAAAGCCGGACATGTTTTAATAATGTATGGTCAAAGAATGCCGATGAAGAGAAAGCTGGGGATATGTCACTGACGTTGGCCAGATAGGTTGAGAGGGTGATTTGTAAGTCACCTTTGTTAATGCTACTGGTACAGAGGACATCTGTACGTAGTTTATGCTCAATGTATGTGAAGCACTACTTCCGCTTTAATTGAAATATTGTGTTCAGTTAGAGCCACCGTACATTCAGAAGCGTGTGATGCCACTGATTAGATTAGAACTTCACTGTTTTTCTAAAACCTTGAGTTATCTCGGAATGTGACGTTAAAATGATCGGGGAATTATATATTAATGAATCAAAACCTGCAGCCCATTCAAAGTGATTAAATACTTAACAGCAGTCTAGTTTTGTTCAATATATCACATCTGTTAAATGACAGTTTGATCTTTCACGAGAAATTCTGCGTCCTGTGATATTGCCCAATGAGCTACCTGAAGAAGGAGCAGTGCTCCAAAAATTTTCACTTCCATGTTAGTCTGTTGGCCCATCAGCTGGTGTTTGTGGTGTTAAATTGAAATACAAGATAACTGAAGATGATGATGCAATGAAACACAAAGGATTCCCAAAGGAAAACCTGGAACTTTTCAAGAGCTAACTCGAAAACGAATTGATATGAGTCGACTGACCTTCCCTGGACACTCAGGTCATGAACTGGTGTAACAACCCTGACGTCAGTGATGTGCCTTCTACGTTTGACCAATGACGATATGACATGCCTCTCTGTGGAATTAATCAGTCTAAATATAAGGTTGTGCACTTCACCATGACAAAAATGGCAAGGGATTACAAGGGGAAGGGTAGGATCCTTGTAAGCACCAAAGATCAGTGCAAACTTGATATGCATGTTCACTGCTCATTGAAGATAACAGGTCAAGTAAATAAAGTGCCTACATTTATTACTCAAAGCATTGAGTTCAATAGCAGGAAAGCTGTGTTCAACTTGATAGAGGAAGCGATGGCACAGCGGTATTGCCACGAGACATTTGATGATGGAACCCAGATATTATGAGGGGAGCTGGGTTTGAATCTTTCCATGGCAGATGTAGGATTTGAGTTCAATAAAAATCTGGAATTCAGAATCTTCCGATGACCATGAATCAATTGTTGGACAAATCCCTCCGGTTTACTAATGACTTGAGGGAAGGAAACTTACATCCTTAGCAGGTCTGGCCTGTATGTGAATCCAGATCCGCACCAAGATTGCCGACTCTTGACTGCTGTCTTGGCAAGTTGGGATGCACAATAAATGTTGACGTCACCAGTTACATTCTCGTCTTTTTTTAATGAATAAGTTAGAAAGAACACTATAAAAGTCAAATAAAATATTGTTTAAACCACAGCCAGTGTATTGTGTGCAACTCTGCAAACCTCCAGCAAGGTCTGCCTGCAACAAGCCACTGTCCTTCCTCACTTGGAACATCCTGGAAAGCCCTATCTAATCTAATTTCCGGTCTACCTATGGCATATGGACGGCCGCAGTTCGAGAATACAGTTTAAAACAATTCTCACAAACGGGCTACTCGGGGCAGACAGTAAATTCGGGACAGTCAGAAGTACACCTGACATGAAAGAGTAAAAAATCTTGTTTCTTTATCTTTTAAAATAATTGGAAATAAAATATCATCAGTCGTGAAGCAACAACAGGGATTTTGCTAAAAAAAAGTATCTTTACTATTTAAATCCTGCATAGAGCCACTCATACCGTTATACAGCACGGAAACAGACACTTTGGTGCAATCATTTCATGCTGAACATAATTCCAAACTAAACCGGTCACATATACCTGCGCATGACCGATATCTCTTCAAATATTTCTTATTCATGTACTTATGGTCCTGTCTTTTAAACGTTGCAATTGCACACACATCCACCATTGCTCAGGAAATACAGTCCAGATGCGACCCACCCTCTGTGTAATTAAAAGTGCCTCTTATGCCGTTTTAAAATCTCCCTCCTCTCACCTCAAAAATGTGACAATAGTCTGGAAATTCTCCTTCTTAGGGAATGTATACCTACCATGACCTCAATCTATACTTATTATTTCATGAGCTTCTATCAGGTTGTCTCTCAGCCTTCAACATTGCAGTGAAGAAAAAAATCTCAGCCGATACAGTCTCTCTTTTTACGCAAACCTCCTATCCTGTAGAACATCCTGGTAAATCCTATCTGAACCCTGTCCAGTTGGATAATATATTTCCAATAACTGGGCAGTCAGACCTGGACACAGTATTCCAGAGGAGGCTTCACCACAATGCTGTAACTCCTATTATGCTGAGGATTTCAATTTCAGATGTTGCTGCTGGTTGGCCAAAGTGAATTAATGTATGGAATAATATCAACAATTCTTGAAATGAGAGAGTGAATAGACACCTCACCAGAATTTACTTGTGAATACACCAGAAAACCAAATGCAGCTGCAAAGGTCCGAGAAAGCAATTTGCGACTTCAAAATTCAACAGCTCCTACAATGATGCTGTTTGTTTGTAAGTTGACAGACACAATACTATGAATGAACATATTTTTAGGAGGGAATTAAAAAAAATGCCTCTGTTGGATAGTTAACTTGGAACAAGTAATGAGGAACAATAACATTATTGTGGACGTTGTAACAGCAAACAATGCATTCCAAGAAACAAAACTTTCCAGGATCATATTATCAGGAACAATTCAAAATGAACTTAAAGATAATGGCTTTGTTTGCGAAGCTCACATTTCACTTAAAACCAAATAAATGAAAATAGAACCAACATTTGATTGTAAAATGTCCAATAGGCAAGAAAAACGATATTTTATTTCATACCTTTCGAGGATGTGTTCATGATACAGATAGCAGTACACATAAGTGGTGGCAAGAAAATACAATTTACTTCTATTTTGCAAAAATTGCATTTTGTAAGCCGTAACACCAAACGTTAATACACAGATAAGGGGAATCGTGGATTTGGACCCGCTCACAGATAATGTTACTCAATGTTCTAATCCTGCAAAGTCTATTGACCTGCTCGTCAATAAAATATGAAATGGTGTTTGTAATCCCCAAAGTTTAGTGACATTTATTTTTTATGTAATTACAGTAGCTAGTATGCAATATCTTGGCAGAACCCTGGTTTAATATATTGAACAAATTTTTAGTTCTGATTTATTCCTTACAACTCGCATAATAATATTCATCTACAGAGATTTTGTCACTTGTAGCTGTAGTGACCATCAGATGTCTTAATTCTTTGTGACAGGTGTCAGCCGACTCGTGTGTATATACCTGGAGTATTGTGTGCAGTACTGGTCTCCAAATTTGAGGAAAGGCATTCTGGCTATTAGGGAGTGCAGCATAGGTTCACGAGGTCAGTTCCTGGAATGGCGGGACGACCTTACGCTGAAAGATTGGAGCGACTGGGCTTGTATCCCCTTGAGATAAGAAGACTGAGAGGGGATCTGATTGAGACATATAAGATTATTAAATGATTGGACACTCTGGAGACAGGAAATATGTTTCCACTGATGGTGAGTGCTGAACCAGAGGACACAGCTTAAAAATACGGGGTAGACCATTTAGGACAGAGATAAGGAGAAACTTCTTCACCCAGAGAGTGGTGGCTGTGTGGAATGGTCTGCCCCAGTGGGTCGTGGAGGCCCAGTCTCTGGATTCATTTAAGAAAGAGTTGGAGAGAGCTCTCAAGGAAAGTGGAATCAAGGGTTATGGAGATAAGGCAGGAACAGGATACTGATTAAGGATGATCAGCCATGATCATATTGAATGGTGATGCAGGCTCGAAGGGCAGAATGGCCTATTCCTGCACTTATTGTCTATTGTCAAGTTTGTATCTACTTGAAGATCCGAAGAGCATGCAGTATATCAGGGAGATCTCAGAAAGTGCAATCTGACCCCATCTGAGTATCAGAGGGTCTGAGATTATGACAGTAGAATCTTCCACCTGCACATCTAAATGATTAGTATACTGAGCAGAAGCAGAAAAGTATTCCACATTTTTGCTTTCCAGAAAAGTTTCATGGCATCGTTCATGAAAAGTAGCAATCAAATAATAAAAGTCATCTTTTTTATTGATTCATCAGATGACAATTGAAAAGAAAACTAAATACAAGAGATTTAGTTCTTCACATCAGAACGTTTTCAGAAATATTAACAAAAATGTAACAACATAACGTTTATTTTTTACTTTTCGTTTCGATTAGCTGACATCAGAACACATGACCAAGGAGATGTCAGCAATTTCTTCATTTCTTGCCTGAATTTACTTTGTGTGGCTACATAAATACACACATTTGTACAAGAATTCAAATGCATGAGCATGTAACCAGTTTCAGCAGCAATATAGGCAGAAGCTGCATGATCACCTCGATAAAATGCAGTGTTTGTTATCTTTGAAGATAAAAAGCTCACAGCTGCTGTCAGCCACAGAAGAATAAAACTCCACGATACGCTGAATAGTAAAATGATGGATTTCCATCTACTCTCCATCTCTGTGTCTCTTTGACCCTCATTATTGCGACTCCGCATCACTCTGCGAACTCTGTTGGCAACTAAAATACGTCGGACAATCAAGCAATTGCACAACAGTATGAAAGAAAATGGAATGCAAACAACTAAAATAGTCTGTAACCAGGAAAATGCCGCACCTGTTGGAGAAATGAAGAAGCTCAGCTTGGTGCGACAACCCAATTGTAAATGACCAATGACTTGCTCAGGTTCAAATACAAACCAAAATGGTATGTTTGCAAGCCATACCAAGGCAGTAGTGCCCATTATAACTGCAGCCGCTGTACTCAATCTGCAATACTTTGTTTTCAACCTCTCACAACATATAGCTACATATCGATCAAATGTGAAAAAGACTGTGAACCACACTGCTAGGTATAGATTGCTTGAGCTTATATAGATAATAAACTTACAAACAACTGTGTAGGAAAAGAAGGAATTTGTAAAGAGAGAACTTAAAATTTGATGTCCTGTTACGTTGAAGATCATGATCAGAAGAGCTGCTGTTGTCATGGCTATCATGTAGGCTGAGGTACAATTAGAAAGGCCGCAGTTTCCCCTCGAGAGAACAATCAATGTCACCAGGTTCGCTGCACATCAAATGAAAAAAGAAAAATTGTAAAATGTGCACACTAACAGAACAAACGTCTACAAGTTTGTGAGAAAATACAGAAAAGCATCACAATGCAACCTTGTGCATTGCGGCATTTCAATTTGATCAACATGATGTTTGGGAACTTTAATTGTAGTACAACAAAGAACTGAATACTCAACTTAGAGGGACTGAAACTTTGATTTGTTTGCAGAATTCTCTCGTGAAGTGCTTTCAAAGGATACTCTAAATATAGTTTACAGAGCTTAGATCCGAATCAAATCTGCCTCCCGATACTTGCATTGGCAACATAGTAAAATCAAACCATTCCTATGAGCGCCCATTTTGATCCAAATCATTACTTATTAAACTTTTTCAATAACCAGGACCAGACTTTGGAATTGACTGAAACCAGATACCTGTGCCTCAAGCGAAATACTTGACGAATTATGTACAACGCAGTAACATTAGCAGAACAAGGTCAGAACAAATGCTTCTGAAATTCAAATTGAATTGTCTTTAATTCATGTCCAAACTCTCAAATAAAGAGAGACATGTGCGCATTTAATGGATAATTGAAAAGGAAAATAAAATTAAATGAGATATGTCTGACTGGCATCTTAAACTATTTCCACAATCCACAACATCATAGGCGAGAGTGTGGAGCTGTAAAAGCACAGCAGGTAAGACTGCACCAGAGGAGCAGGAGAATCGATGTTTTGTGCATAAGCCCTTCATCATGAATGGCTTGATTGAGAGTTTATGACCAAAACGTCGATTATCCTGCTCCTCGGATGCTGTCTGACCTGCTGTGCTTTTCCAACGCCACACGCTCGACTCCAGTCTCCAGCATCTGCAGTTCTCGCTTTTGTCTATAACATTACAGGCACATGGCAATGCACCTTAGTTGGTTTCTGATGCCACGAATGCAAGCAGGTAGTCTATAGTGGCCTTCAATGATTCCCAATGCAATTCATGATAACTGTGGTGCTATTCTCTCAGTATTCAAAAGGTCCTGATGAGACGACAATTACACATCAAAACACAATCTGTAACTTGCAGCCCCAAACAAAGTGCAAAAACAGATAAATTTCTCACCTCGCCTTTCCAAATGAACAGCTTCCCCAAGAGGTATTTGTATTACAGCCCTCCTGGAGTTGTAGCCTCTACAGAATACGTCTTAAAAAGTAGTTTCCTTATTACCTGCTGTTGCTGCAGACTAGAATCGTGCATAAATGCATAAAGTCACCAAGATCATAAAAACAAAAAAAAGGTTGAAATCATAACGACTAAGACAGCATTCGTGCACAGAGAACAAGCTGACGTCTTGAGTCCACATAAATCCTCATCAGATTTCAGTCAGAGACATCTACACTGAAGAGAAATTGCCGTAGAGACTCAGAGAATAGTATTTCGAGTGCAGAACTTCAGTTTTAGGTAGGATATTGAGAAGTAGGAGATTAAATCCATTGACACGAGGAAATTTAGTCGACATTGGACGCAGACAGCCAAAATCACGAGGTGTATGTACAGAGTCGTGAGGATAATCGGGATTGAGGCTGCGTAGATTTGAAGTGACTCACAAAAGGTGCGAAGATGACACGTGAGAAAACATTTTGACAAAGTGAGCGATGAATGTCTGGAATGCATGCCAGAGAGGACAGTGGAGGCAGTTTAAGTCAGGATACTGGTAAAGGAGTTGGGTGTCGTACAAAATGGAGCAATGTGCAAGGTTATCAGGAGAAGGCTTAAGAATAGCACGGGTTGCATTGCTCACTTCGAGGTCTGGCGAACACACGGTGAGCAGCATTACTTCCTTTTGTAATCTAACAGTTCTGTGATTCTGTCATTCTGTGAATCAATTATATTCAGAGACAAAGAGAAATGAAGTATGTCACAAATCCAGCAATGAAGAAAAATATATAGAGGCCACACCTCTGTCTGAGGGATTGGCAGAACCATAAACTGCATAAAGCTGATACTGAAGTATTTCCATCGTTGGCTGGAGTTCAGAAGAATGAGAGAAGTGTTTCACAGAAGCGGATAAAATTATAACAGGACGAGATAAGGGAAACATGGGAAGGATATACATCATGACTGGAAAATCCAGAACTAAGGGTCACTGTCAAAGGATATAGAATCAGCATTTGGGAACTGGATTGAGGAGCAATTTCTTCACACAGAGACGACGGGACTGTGGAGCTATTTGCCCAGAAAACTATTGAGGAAAATACATTCAGCGTTTTGAATTGGGAGATAAGTGTAGTTCGATGTATGAAGGCATGTAAAAATCTGGAGAGAAAATGGGAGCGACACAATGAGTTCGATGATCAGCCACGATCCTGTTGAAGGGCAGAGCAGGCTAGACGGACTGAATGCCTCCTCCCGCCCCTATTTTCTATTTGAATAAGGAAGGTATGTCGCTTTTCTGAGTGCATTGCCTGAAGCTATCACACAAGCATGAGTCGGTTGTTCGCAATCATTTCATGTTCTGTAACAATTCAAATGTGGGTAAGTTTTTTTTTAGATTAGATTACAATACAGTGTGGAAACAGGCCCTTCGGCCCAACAAGTCCATACCGACCCGCCGAAGCGAAACCCACCCATACCCCTACATTTACCCCTTGCCTAACACTACGGGCAATTTAACATGGCCAATTCACCCGACCGTGCACATCTTTGGACTGTGGGAGGAAACCGGAGAAAACCCACGCAGACACGGGGAGAACGTGCAAACGCCACACAGTCAGTCGCCTGAGGCGGGAATTGAACCCGGGTCTCTGGCGCTGTGAGGTAGCAGGGCTAACCACTGTGCCACCGTGCCGCCCACTAAGTTCTTGGAAGATGTTATGACGGACATGACATAAATGTATTTAGAATGTCAAAGATGGATTAAATTGAGTCAAAATGACTTTGTTCGTGGGAAATCACATCTTACTAGCTTTATCAAAGAACACTGATGAAAGCAGAGTAGTAAATATGACTTATCTGGACTTTGGTAAGGCAGACAACAAGGGTCTGCAAGATAGCTCAGTTAACATGGTTACATCATATCGAATATGGTGAGATTTTGCCATCTGGATACAGATCTGGTTCGAACGTAGCAGAGCGAGAGAGAGAGAGAGATGATGGAAAGTTGCTTTTCAGACTGTGGGCCATTGACCAGCAGTGAGTTACATACTGCAGAGTACGCTTCTTTTTGTCATTTATATGAATGATTTGGATGTGAACATAGGTTGTTTGCTTAGTAAGTTTGCAGATGATACCAATATTGGTGGTATAGTGGACTCCAATTAAGGTTACCTCAAAGAACCTCAATGGAAGCTTGATCAGGTGGGGCAGTGGGCCGAGGAGTGGCGGATTGTTATGGACTGGGTCTGACCTTGGCGAACAAATCACTAAAATAACCAAGACTCTGGCATATTTTTAGAGAGAGAGAGAAAGAGAGAGAACCAGTCATATATGCTTCTTTTGCACAGCAGGTTCAAAACTGCCCGACTGCATTCAGTGAATAGTCAGACTGTCCAAAGAAATCAAATCAAACCATAGAAAAGCTGAATTGAGAGAAGTGGCTACTCCCCTTCCATTGTCCAAGTTTTAATTTTCCAAACTCGAAAGCCATCTACCTGTGGCAGCATGTGTTTTCTATAATAATCTTGATTCTAAAACCCTTCCCTTCAACTTCGACTCTTAGGAATGAGTGTTTTTACGACCTCCGAAAAAAAGAACAACATAATCTTGTCCAAGGAACAGAATAATCCTGGAGTCATAGAGATGTACAGTATGGAAACAGACCCTTCGGTCCAACCCATCTATGCTGACCAGATAACCCAACTCAACCTAATCCTACCTGCCAATACCCCACCCATATCCCTCCAAACCCTTCCTATTCATATACCACCCAAATGCCTCTTCAACTTTGCAATTGTACCAGCCTCCACCACTCCGTCTGGCAGATCATTCCATTCCCATACGACCCTCTGCGTGAAAAAGTTGTCCTTTAGGTCACTTTCATATATTTCCCCTCTCGCCCTAACTCTATGCCCTCAAGTTCGGGACTCCCCAACCCCAGGGAAAAGACTTTACCTATTTATCCTGTCAATGCCCCACATAATATTGTAAAGCTCTATAATGTCACCCCTCAGCCTCCGACACTCCAGGGGAAAAATTCCCAGCCTGTTCAGCTTCTCCCTGTAGCTCAAATGCTCCAACCCTGGAAACATCCTTGTAAATCTTTTCTGAACCCTTTCATGTTTCACAACATCTTTCTGATAGGAAGGAGAGCAGAATTGCACGCAATATTCCAACAGTGGCCTAACCAATGTCCTGTACAGCCGCAACATGACCTCCCAACACCTGTACTCAATATCTGACCAACAAAGGAAACCATACCAAACGCCCTCTTCACTATCCATATGATTCCACTTTCAAGGCGCTATGAACCTGCACTCCAACTTCTCTTTCTTCAGTTTCACTGCCTATGACCTTACCATTAAGTGTATAAGTCCTGCTAAGATTTGCTTTCCCAAAATACAGCACTTCGCATTTATCTAAATTAAACTCCATCTGCCACTTCTCAGCCCATTGGCCCATCTGATCCAGATCCTGTTATAATCTGAGGTAACCCTCTTCGCTGTCCATTACACCTTCAATTTTGGTGTCATCCGCAAACTTACTAACTGTACCTCTTACACTCGCATCCAAATCATTTATGTATCAGGCATCCCCCGCCCTTAAAAAAACACGAATCATCAATATTCAAAGATTGTTTCATTTTGAAACCAATTCATCCTAAATGGTAAACACACTATAACTGTCACATACTAAACATTAACAATAAACATGCAAACACTTACAACTTAACTTATTTTCAGTCTATTTTACTCCTGCAACCGAAGGCCTCCATAATCCTTCAAGTCTTGACAATGCATCAGCAATCAATTTTTTTCTCATCCTGTCACGTGCACAATTTTCAATTTGAATGGCTGAAACAAGAAGCTTAATCGAAACTGTCAAGCACTTTTTTTCCTTAAATTTCTCAAAAAACGTCGATGGCTTTTGATCAGTGGATATGACTCTCTCAGATATGTTATTGGAAACACAGACATTGAAATGTTGTAATCGGAACAGCAAGCTCAAAGTCTTATTCTTGACTGATGATTATTTCGGCTCATGAATGTTCAATGCATGATAGGCACTTATATTTACTCTTCGTCTTCCTTCAGGAGCACAATACCGACACACATATCGACAGCCACCCTGAATGGTTTGTGTAATTAGTTGTGGTTCATACTGGGTTCAGAGATAACACAACTTTCAGACTATCTAATACCTTCTGACAGTTTGCTGTCCACTAAAACCTCTTGCCTTTCTGTTGCAATTGAGTGAGTGGACACTACTAAATTTGGTCCAAAGTTTTGATAAAATCGACTCGAACCCACGAACCATAGTCTTGCTCGTTTTGTTGATGGTATGGGTTACACCCTAATTACAGTTGTTTCTGCATACATTGGAAACATTTGTCCATGTCTGGTAACATGGCTCAGGAAGATAACTTGGGCTTTGGCAAATGCAATTTGAGCCAGTTTTATCAGTAAGCCCGACTTCAAAATTGATCAAACAACTCTGATGCATAACACAAATGTTCAGGTAATCCAGAAATGACCTTATTGGGTCGTCTCCGAAATGTGTACTTATCATACCGAATGGCATGGCTATAAATTAATACAGTACATTCGGCATTATGAGGGCTGAAATTATCTTCAATCCTTCTGTCATAGTTACCTGCCAGTATCCACTGAGCAAGTCCAACTCAGAAATATAAGTTGATTGTCCATATGTTTCAACACAGTCTTCCAAACTCGGAACGAGATATGCATCAGTCCTTGTAACTTCACTGACTTTGCGGGATGCCACATATAACTGTTGGATGCCTTTTGGTTTGGCACCTTCACTATGGGTGAGCTCCTGCCACTGTAACCCACTTCGATTATATCGTCTTGGATTATGAATTCAATCTCCTATTGAGCCAGTGCTTTCGAGGGATAATCCCAGAAGGATGCTGCTGAATTCGAATAGCATCTTCTACATCTGTATCATGCATAATCTGGTGAGTAATTCCCAGTTTGCTTACACAAATCTCCTCATGTGATCGTATTAATTCTTTCCAGTCATTTCAATTTTCTTCTGGAAAGTAACTAAATAATCTAGCCAAATTTTCGCAACTTTTTCATTGCTCAATTTAATTTGAGGTATGTCCAAATCAGAATCCTCTGAAATGGAGACTGCCCTCCCTGTTGTGAGCAGTAACACAATCGTCTTGACTTTCCTTCCCCGTCAAAACAACTTTTGATCAT
>NW_025206879.1:6905-12165 GCF_004010195.1 Chiloscyllium plagiosum | reverse complement strand
GCCCACTACCAAGGTCAGGCTCACCGGTCTATAATTCCCTGGCTTATCCTTACTACCCTTCTTAAACAGTGGCACCACGTTTGCCAACCGCCAGTCTTCCGGCACCTCACCTGTCACTATTGATGAAACAAATGTCTCAGCAAGAGGCCTAGCAATCACTTCCCTACAGGGTGGATAGCTTTTTCAGAGTGAAGGACGCAATTACTAGGGAGTCACGAGTTCAAAATGAGAGGGGAAAAGTTTAGGGGAGATATGCTTGGAAAGCTCTTTATGCAGAGGTGGTGGGGCCCTAGAACACGTTGCCAGCGGAGATGGTAGGGGTGGGAACAATAGCGTCATTTAAGATGTATCTGGACAGATACATGAATGGGCAGGGAGCAGAGGGATACAGATCCTTAGGAAGTAGGCGGCAGATTTAGATCGAGGATCTGGATTGGCATAGGCTTGGAGGGCTGAAGGGCCTGTTCCTGTGCCGTAATGTTCTTTGTTCATTACCTTTCCTATTATCTGCTGAACTTGGATGCTTGCTTTTTGTGATGCATAGACTAGCATTCCCTAATGCCTCTGATCTGCAGCTTTCTGCAGTCTGAATCCATTTAAATAATATTCAGTTCCTCTGTTCTTCCTTCCAAGTGCATAACCACACATCGCCCCACATTATACCTTAGCAAATGGAATTTTTCTCACTCGTCTGACCTGCCAATATCCCTCGACAGATTCCTCCTATGTCATCTGTGAACTTGGCTACGATACATTCACTTTCCTCATGCCAGTCAATAACATAATGTCCCGAGTAATTGTGGTCCCAGCACTGATCCTTGGGGCACTCTACTAGATTCTGATTACCATCTGGAAAATGCCTCCATTATTCCAACTCTGTTTTCTATTCATTAGCCGGTCATCTCCATGCTAATGTGCAATCCACAGCTCCTTAAAAAGAGAAGAAATTCTTATCTTGTTAAGGAGCCTAACGTGTGCCATCTTTGAAAATCCAAATGCATTACACTCCCTGTTTCCCCTTTATATATCCTGTTCATCACCAGCTCAAAGAATTCTTGTAAATCTGTCGGGGTAGATTGATTGTAGAATTGAGGGGATGGCTCATGAGGAGAGATTGAATAGACTGAGACTGTACTCATTGGAATCCAGAAGAATGAGGGGGGATCTTATAGAAACACAAAATTATGAAGGGAATAAATACGTTAGGAGCAGGGAGGTTGTTTCCACTGGTGGGTGAAACTAGAACTAGGGGGCATAACCTGGAAATAAGGAGGAACAGATTTAGGACTGAACTGAGGAGGAACTTCTTCACCCAGAGGGTTGCTAATCTCTGGACTTGCCTGCCCAGTGATGCCGTTGAGACTACCTCACTGAATGTTTTTAAGGTGAAGATAGATATTTAAACAGTAAAGAAATTAAGGGTTATGGTGAGTGGCAGGTAAATGGAGCTGAGACCACAAAAAGATCAGCCATGATCTGATTGAATGGTGGAGGCGGCTTGAGGGACCAAATGGCCTCTATGTTCTTCCATATAATTTCCCCTTCATGAAGCTGTGCTGACTGTGCTTGATCATAATTTGATCCTGCTCTTTGAGCCTGCTCTGCCAATCATCACAATCATGGCTGATCATCTAACTCACTAGCCTAATCCTGCTTTCTCCCCAAAACCTTGATCCTATTCGCCCCAAGTGCTATATTTAGCTGCTTCTTGAATACATTCAATGTTTTGGCATCAACTCCTTCCAGTGGTAATGAATTCCACAGGCTCACCACTCTTTGGGTGAAAAGATGTCTCCTCATGTCTGTCCTAAATGGTTCACCCCGAATCCTCAGACTGTGACCCTGAGTTCTGGACGCACCCACCATCGGGAACATCCTCCCTGCATTTACCCTGTCTCGTCCTGTTGGCATTTTATAAATCTCTGTGAGATCCCGCTCACTCATCTGAAAACATCCGAACCAAGTCGATCTCTCCTCGTATATCAGTCCCACCGTCCCCTCTAATCAGCCTGGTAAACCTTCACTGCTCTCCCTTGAGAGCAAGAGCATTCTTGGATGTTCTTGTGTGGCCTCACCAAGGCCCCGTGTATTTTACTTCCAAACTGAATAACCTCACACTTATCCAAATTATACTGTCATTGATTTGCGCACTTACCCAACCTGTCCAGATCATGCTGAAGGATCTCAACATCCTCATCACAGTTCATCCCCCCACCCAACTTGGCATCATCTGCCATCTTTGAGATGTTACACTTTGTTCCCTCATCCAAATCATTAATATATATTGTGAATAGCTGGAGTCCCAGCCCTGATCCCTGTGGCACCCCACTAGTTACTGCCTCCCAATGTGAAAAGGACCCATTTATTTCTAATCTTTGTTTCCTCTTTGCCAACCAGTTTCTATCCATCTCAATACACTTCCCCCAATCCCACACACTTTAATCTTGTACAATAATTTCTCATGCAGGACTTTGTCAAACACTTTCTAAAAGTCCAGATATACCACTTCAACTCTGTCCCCCTTGTCAACGTTTTAAGTTACATCTTCATTGAATTCCAACAGATTTGTCAAGCGTAAATCTATGTGGACTCTGTCTGATTCTGCCACTGCTTTATAATTGCTTCTCTATTAAGTCCTTGGTAATGGATTTGAGATTTTCCCACAACCGATGTTAGACTTACCAGTTTATAATTTCTCTCTTGAGCTGTGTCTCTTGACTAAACTTAAAATATAAGCCATAAGTATTCATTGAACCTGCAGCAGTGTTTTGTAGAGGAATAAGACATTTCTATTTTCTGGGCCTGTAGATTGAAACAAGCAAAAACAGCCATTAGTAGAGTGATATGCTGTTCTTGTTGGATGTGGGAGTTCAGGGAGAGTTTAAGGGTTACTGAGGATTATATCTGCAATAAATGCTGTTGGTTGCGAATCCTATCAGATTGAATGGATCAGTTAGATGCAATGAGAAATTTACATCAGCAGGGGGATGTGTTGGATGGCAGTTAGAGGAAGGGGGAAGTCTCAGATATAGTCACATAGATGGGTTAACTCCAGGAAAGGTAAGAGAGGTAGGCAGGCTGTACAGGGGTCTTCTGTGGCTGTCCCCATTTCAAACAAGTATGCTGTTTTGGAAAATGTAAGGGGTGATGGATTCTTAGGGGAACATAGCATGAACAGCCAAGTTTCTGGTATTTAGACTGGCTCTGATGTAATGAGGTGTACATTGGGTTCCAAGCGATTGATTGTGTTCGGGGACTTTCTAGTCTGAGGTACAGACAGACATTTATGTGGCCAGCAGTGAAAAATAAGAATGGTGTGTTGCTTTCCTGGTGCCAGGATCAAGGATGTCTCAAAGAGGGTGCACAAGTAGGAGAGGGGCCAGCAGGAGGTCATTGTAGCTCAGGGATGGACAGGACTGGCAGCTTAATGTTTCAGGATACAAATGCTACAGGAAGGACAAAGGGAGGCAAGACAGGTGGGGGAGTGGCATTTTTGATAAGGGATAGCATTACAGCTGTACTGAGGGAGGATATTCCCGGAAATACATCCAGGGAAGTTATTTGGGTAGAACTGAGAAATAAGAAAGGGATGATCATCTTATTGAGATTGTACTATAGACCCTTCCTAATAGTCAAAGGGAAATTGAGAAACAAATTTGTAAGGAGATTTCAATTATCTGTAAGAGTAATAGGGTGATTTGATAGGGGATTTTAACTTTCAAAACATAGACTGGGACTGCCATAGTGTTAAGGGTTTAGATGGAGAGGAATTTGTTAAGTGTGTACATGAATATTTTCTGATTCAGTACGTGGATGTATCTATTGGAGAAGGTGCAGAACTTGACCTACTCTTGGGAAATAAGGCAGGGCAGGTGACTGAGGTGCCAGAAGATTGGCAGGTAGGACAGGTCATGAGGATGGTGCTGAGCTGGCAGGTTGGAACTGGGGTAAGGTGGGGGGAGGGGGAATGAGGAAACTGGTGAAGTCTGCATTGATGCCCTGGGATTGAAGTCTTCCTCCAGGCATCGGGTGGTGAGGGAGCGGCGGTGGAGAAGGCCCAGGACCTGCATGTCCTCGGCAGAGTGGGAGGGGGAGTTCAAATGTTAGGCCATGGGGTGGTTCGGTTGATTGGTGCAGGTGGTCCGGAGATGTTCCCTGAAGCATTCTGCGAGAAGGCGTCCAGTCTCCTCAATGTAAAGGAGACCACATCGGGAGCAACAGAACAATAAATGACATTGATGGATGTGCAGGAGAAACTTTGATGGATGTGGAAGACTCCTTTGGGGCCTTGGATGGGGGTGAGGGGGGAGGTGTGGGTACAGGTTTTGCAATTCCTGAGGTGACAGGGGAAGATGCCAGGAGGGGAGGGTGGGTTGTTAGGGGGCATGGACCTGACCAGGTAGTCACGGAGGGAACTGTCTTTGCGGAAAGTGGTTAGGGGTAGGGAGGGAAATATATCCCTGCTGGTGGGGTCCGCTTGTAGGTGGCAGAAATGTTGGCAGATGATGCAGAGGTTGGTGGGATGGAAGGTGAGGACCAAGGGGTTCTGTACTTGTTGTAGTTGGAGGTGTGGAGTTCAAGGGCAGAGGTGCGGGACATGGATGAGATGCATTGGAGGGCATCTTCAACTACGTGGGAAGGGAAATTGCGGTCTTTAAAGATGGAGGCCATCTGGTGTATTCTGTGGTGGAACTTGTCCTCCTGGGAGCAGATGTGGCGGAGTCAGAGGAATTGGGAATACAGGATAACATTTTTGCAGGAGGCAGGGTGTGGGGAGGTGTAATCCAGGTTGCTATGGGTGTCAGTGGATTTGTAAAAAAAAAGTCAGTGTTGAGTCGGTCATCGTTGATGGAGATGCAGAGGTCCAGGAAGGGGAGGGAGGTGTCAGAGATAGTCCAGGTGAATTTAAGGTCAGGGTGGAGTGTATTGGTCACGTTGATGAACTGTTCACCCTCCTCATGGGAGCACGAGGTGGCACTGATGCAGCCATCGATGTAGCGGAGGAAGAGGTGGGGAGTGGTGCTGGTGTAACTACAGAAGATGGACTGTTTGACGTAACCAACAAAGAGGCAGGTATAGCTGGGGCCCATCCGGGTTCCCATGGCCACTCCCTGGATTTGAAGGAAATGGGAGGAGTTAAAGAAAAAGTTATTAAAGGTGAGGGCCAGTTTGGAGAAATGGAGGAGAGTATTGGTGGAGGGGCCTGGAAGGGTCTGTTGGAGATGAAGAAGCGGAGGGCCTGGAGGCCATCCTTGTGGGG
>NW_025206879.1:2804-6423 GCF_004010195.1 Chiloscyllium plagiosum | reverse complement strand
GAGAGGGGCCAGCAGGAGGTCATTGTAGCTCAGGGATGGACAGGACTGGCAGCTTAATGTTTCAGGATACAAATGCTACAGGAAGGACAAAGGGAGGCAAGACAGGTGGGGGAGTGGCATTTTTGATAAGGGATAGCATTACAGCTGTACTGAGGGAGGATATTCCCGGAAATACATCCAGGGAAGTTATTTGGGTAGAACTGAGAAATAAGAAAGGGATGATCATCTTATTGAGATTGTACTATAGACCCTTCCTAATAGTCAAAGGGAAATTGAGAAACAAATTTGTAAGGAGATTTCAATTATCTGTAAGAGTAATAGGGTGATTTGATAGGGGATTTTAACTTTCAAAACATAGACTGGGACTGCCATAGTGTTAAGGGTTTAGATGGAGAGGAATTTGTTAAGTGTGTACATGAATATTTTCTGATTCAGTACGTGGATGTATCTATTGAAGAAGGTGCAAAATGTGTTATTGTTGTTTATTTGTCTAAGTAAGGTGGACTGTCAGGAGAAAGTGAGGATTGCAGATGCTGGAGATCAAAGTCGAGAGTGGGGTGCTGGAAAAGCACAGCCAGTCAGACAGCATCTGAGGGGCAGAAGCCCTTCATCAGGAATGAGGCTAGGAGCCTCAGGGCTGGAGGGATAAATGAGAGAAGGGTGGGGCTGGGGAGAAAGTAGCTGAGAGTGCAACAGGTGGATGGAGCTGGGGTAAAGGTGATAGGTCAGAGGGGAGAGTAAAGTAGATAGGTGGGAAGGAAGATTGACAGATGGGGCAGGTCACGAGGACAGTACTGAGCTGGAAATTTGGAACTGGGGTAAGGTGGGGGGGAAGGGAAATGAGGAAACTGGTGAAGTCCACATTGATGCTCTGGGGTTGAAGGGTTCCAAGGTGGAAGGTGAGGCATTCTTCTTCCAGGCGTCGGATGGCGAGGGAGCAGCGATGGAGGAGGCCCAGGATCTGTATATCCTCGGTAGAGTGGGAGGGGGAGTTGAAATGTTCGGCCACTGGGCAGTGGTGTTGATTGGTGCGGGTGCCCCGGAGATGTTCTCTGAAGCGCTCTGAAAGAAGACGTCCTGTCTCCCCGATGTAGAGGGGACTGCATTGGGAGCAACGGATACAATAATTGACATTGGTGGGTGCACAGGTGAAACTTTGATGGATGTGGAAGACTCCTTTGGGGCCTTGGATGGGGGTGAGGGTTGAGGTGTGGGTACAGCTTTTGCAATTCCTGAGGTGACGGGGAAGGTGCCAGGAGGGGAGGGTGGGTTGTTAGGGGGCATGGACCTGACCAGGTAGTCACGGAGGGAACTGTCTTTGCGGAAAGTGGTTAGGGGTGGGGAGGGAAATATATCCCTGCTGGTGGGGTCCGCTTGTAGGTGGCAGAAATGTTGGCAGATGATGCAGAGGTTGGTGGGGTGGAAGGTGAGGACCAAGGGGTTCTGTACTTGTTGTAGTTGGAGGTGTGGAGTTCAAGGGCAGAGGTGCGGGACATGGATGAGATGCATTGGAGGGCATCTTCAACTACGTGGGAAGGGAAATTGCGGTCTTTAAAGATGGAGGCCATCTGGTGTATTCTGTGGTGGAACCCATGGCCACCCCCTGGATTTGGAGGAAATGGGAGGAGTTAAAGAAAAAGTTATTAAAGGTGAGGGCCAGTTTGGAGAAATGGAGGAGAGTATTGGTGGAGGGGCCTGGAAGGGTCTGTTGGAGATGAAGAAGCGGAGGGCCTGGAGGCCATCCTTGTGGGGTATGGACGTGTATGAGGACTGCACATCCATAGTGAAGATGAAGTGCTGGGGACCAGGGAACTGAAAGTTACTGAAGAGATGGAGGATGTGGTTGGTGTCACGGATGTAGGTGACAAGTGCCTGAACTACAGGACAGAGGATGGAGTCGAAGTGGGATGAGATGATTTCCGAGGGGGAGAAGCATGCAGCGACAATGGGTCAGCCGGGGTAGTTGGGCTTGTAGATCTTGGGGTACCGGTAGAACTGGGCAATGCGGTCGTGGTGAACTATGTGTTTGGAGGCAATGGAGGTAAAATCACCGGAGGTGATGAGTGCTCGGACAGTGTGAGTGATTTTGGTCTAATGGGTCACGGTGGGGTCACAGTCAAGGGGGAGTTAGGACGTGGTGTCGAAGAGTTGCCGTTCAGCCTCTGCAACATAGAGGTCCGGTCTCCAGACTGCCACTGCCTCGCCTTTTTTCAGAGAGGGAGAGAGTTCAGAAGCAATTTACCAGGATGTTGCTGGGAAGTGAGGGCTTGCGTTACCAGGAGAGGCTGGATAGGCCGGAGCTGCTTTCCTGGGGCAAAGGTGACTTGAGAGGTGACTTTATACAGGTTTATAAAATAATGAGGGGTCATACATAAAGTGAATGGCAGATGTCTTTTCTGTCGAGTGGGGAATTTCAAGACTAGGCGGCATATTTTTAAGGTGAGGGAAGAAAGATATAAAAAAGATATTGGGGCAATTTATTTTAGACTCTGTGGTTCACATGTGGAATGAACTTCCAGAGGAAGTGGTGGATGCGGGTACAGTTACAACATGTAAAAGATACTTGGATAAATGCATGAGTAAGAAATGTTTGGAGGCAATAGTCTCTTGCTATTCTTGCTGAGTTAAAGAAGAAAGAACAAAGAAAATTTACAGCCCAGGAGCTGGCCCTTCGGCCCTCCAAGTCTGAGCCGATCCAAGTCCACTGTCTAAACCTCTCGCCCAATTCCTTAGCATTTGTATCCCTCTGCTCCCCACTTACTCATGCATCTGTCCAGATGCATCTTAAATGAATCTACTGTGCTTGCCTGTACCACCGCTGCTGGCAACGTGTTCCAGACGCCCACCACCCTGTGTGTGAAGTATTTGCCGCATGTATCCCCCTTAAACTTTTCACCTCTCAGCTTGAACACGTGACCTCTCGTTATTGAATCCCTCACTCTGGGAAAAAGCTTGTCTCTATCCACCCTGTCTATACCCTTCATGATTTTGTAAACCTCAATCAGGTCCTCCCTCAATCTCGTTTTTTCTAACGAAAACAATCCTAACCTACTCAACCTCTCTTCATCGCTAGCACCTTCCATACCAGGCAACATCTTCGTAAACCTTCTCTGCACCCTCTCCAAAGCGCCCACATCCTTTTGGTAATGTGGCGACCAGAACTGTACACAGTATTCTAAATGCGGCCGAACCAAAGTCTTGTACAATTTTAACATGACTAGCCAGCTCTTATACTCAATACCCCGTCCGATGAAGGCAAGTATACCAAATGCCTTCTTGACCACTATCCAACTGTGCAGCAACCTTCAGGGTACAATGGACCTGCACTCCCAGATAGAGTCATAGAGACTTCGGTCCAATCTGTCCATGCCGACCAGATATCCCAACCCAATCTAGTCCCACCTGCCAACACTCGGCCCATATCCGTCCAAACCCTTCCTATTCATACACCCATCCAAATGCCTTTTAAAAGTTGCAATTGTACCAGCCTATAAACATGCTCTGGCAGCTCATTCCATACACGTACCATCCTCTGCGTGAAAAAGTTGCCCCTTAGGTCTCTTTTATATCTTTCCCCTCTCACCCTAAACCTAGGCCCTCTAGTTCTGGACTCCCCAAC
>NW_025206879.1:0-1409 GCF_004010195.1 Chiloscyllium plagiosum | reverse complement strand
ATCAATCCTCTTTGTTACTTCATCAAAAAACTCAATCAAGTTTGTGAGACATGATTTCCCACGCGCAAAACCATGTTGACTATCCTGAATCAGTCCTTGCCTTTCCAAATACATGTACATCCTGTCCCTCAGGATTCCCTCCAACAACTTGCCCACCACCGAGGTCAGACTCACCGGTCTATCGTTCCCTGGCTTGTCCTTACACCTTACCAACACTCAGCAAGAGGCCCAGCAATCACTTCTCTAGCTTCCCACAGACCTCTCTGCTCATCAACTTTTCCCAAGGCTCTTCCGTTTACTATATAATTCGCTCTAGAATTAGACTTCCCAAAATGCATCACCTCACATTTGCCTGCATTGAGCTCCATCTGCCACTTCTCCATCTAACTCTCCAGTCTATCTATATCCTCCTGTATTCTCTGACAATCCCCTATGCTTTCTGCTACTCCACCAATCTTCGTGTCATCTGCAAACTTGCTGATCAGAGCACAGTGCCCTCTTCCAGATAATGTTTGTTTATCACAAACAACAGAGGCCCCAGCACTGATCCCTGTGGAACACCACTGGTCATCTTTCTCCATTTCGAGAAACATTAATCAAGATAATGTTCCGGAGACCTGGGGTCGAGTCCTGCCATGGAAGATGGAGGAATTTGAATTCAATAAAAAATAAATCTGGGATTAAGTGTCTCATGATCATGAATCCATTGTCAGAAAAACCCATCTGGTTCAGTAATGTATTTTCAGGAAGGAGACTGGACTACCTGTGACTCTAGACCCACAGCAATGTGGTTGACTCCTCATTGCCCTCTGGGCAGTAAGGGATGGGCAGTAAATGCTGGTCTAGCCAGAGGCACCCACACCCTGAGAATGAAGAAGGAGAAAAACACTTTATTTGTTAACAGGCTCTCACTGGGGGTAGAGACTGAGCATGGAGCCACTGTGTTTCAGACAGGTCCAGGGAGGTTGGGTCTGAGTGCAACAAGATTCATTCCTGAACGTGTGCAGAGGGTGCTGCCTGACAGAGAGGAGGGGGATTGTGCAGATGGTAGAGGCACAGAGTGGGGAGGGTCAGGGGTACAGAGGAAAAGGGAAGGGGGAAGAGGTCACAACAGGGCTGGTGAGAGGGCCACAGAGCCACAGAGCAAGGCAGTCTCCAGATAAAATCACTCCTTTCAAAGTGAGGAGTATCCCAGCCAGGTGTCAAATTTCAGATCACTGGGTGATTAAGAGAAACACACACGCAATCTTTCAGTTGTTCTGGAAACGGTGGCTATGTAATTGCAGTAATGATGTGGTCACATGGAGGTGGCTTTCCCCAGTCTGATGGTGACAGGACAGAGGACTGAGAATCAAACCATAATCAAACATCCCAATGTGCTGACCATTTCATAACAAAGTACAACACTG
>NW_025206878.1:9531-12164 GCF_004010195.1 Chiloscyllium plagiosum | reverse complement strand
CTCATGTTCCTCATAGAAGTGTAGAATGTCTTAGATTTTCCTTAATCCTACCCGCTAAAGCTTTTCATGCCCCCTTCTTCCTTTCCTCAGTCCATTATTCAGTTCCTTGCTGGCTATCTTGTAACCCTTTTGAGCCCTGTCTGATCCTTGCCTCCTCAACCTTAAGTAAGCTTCCTTCTTCCTCTTGACTACATGTTCCACATCCCTTGTCACTCACGATTCTCTCAACCTACCATGCCTTCCTTTCTCGAACCAATGTTCATTGGTGACGTGACCTGTTGCTGCATCTTTCCTTTATGGTCTTTGAGCTGTCCCTCTATCCCCAACAGGAATTCGGACAATTCCCCTGTCCTCTGCAGAGCCCAGTAAGTTCCCCTTATCCAGTGAAGCAGTTTGGGCAGGATGAGGGGAAGTGGGGACAGTGCATGCTCTATCAGAAATGCACAGAAAGTCAAAACTGATCTCTCTACATTTTGTATTTGTCCTGTAGAAGTGTACAGTGTCCCAGCAAAATGTACTGTCATCAGATTACTAGGTCCCAACTTTTACAATTCTGTCTCTTTTTCAGGGTTTCCTCTTTCTGCCTGGGTAAGGTTAGGGCTGTTA
Source organism: Chiloscyllium plagiosum (assembly GCF_004010195.1). Lineage (NCBI taxonomy): Eukaryota > Metazoa > Chordata > Chondrichthyes > Orectolobiformes > Hemiscylliidae > Chiloscyllium > Chiloscyllium plagiosum. The sequence continues at coordinate 11,558 of NW_025206878.1, read as the reverse complement.
CAAAGTTATTTCTGACATGAATCCCAGAATGATACAGATTCTGAAACAAGCTGAGACACAGAGAGAATGAGAGCACAAGCACAGAGAAACTGAAAAGGGAAAGAGAGATTAATGAGGAGGACAGGCAGAAAACTACGTGTTAACACAGGGACAGAACTTTAGGCAGAAAACTACGTGTTAACACAGAGACAGAACTTTGAAGTGGCGAGCAGAGAGTTGTGATCATTTACAATGTCCGCCTGCCATGTGGGTTTGGTATTTCTGATCTGGTGCCAGGTTTTAAATCTTTCAGCAGCAGAGAATGAAGAATCTGCCGTTGACAATAGGAACCGTGGAAATGGAACTGTGTTCACTGTCCCCAGTAACAGACCCACCAGTCATTCACCAGGAGCTGGCTGGGAGACCAAGATTAAAGGAACCAATTCACGTGGACAAGGAACTGCTTCAGGTGAGGAAGATTGCTTTCTTGTTTTTAATGGAATGAGGGCATCACTGGCTGGGCCAGTATTTACAGCTGATCATAAATTTCCTGGAGGGCAGTTAAGAGTGAACAACAGTCCTGTGGGTCTGGAGTGACAATTTCGGCCAGACCAGATAACGATGGCTGCGTCCTTCCCTAAAGGACATTAATGAACCTGATGGTGTTTTTCCTGACAATCGACAATGGTTTCTTGGTCATCATTAGAGTGTCAATTCCAGATTTTCATTGAGTCTGAACCTCAACATCTGACATAGTGGGATTTGAACACTGGTCCTGATCATTACCCTTGTCCCCTGATCATTACACCGGTCCCCTGGTCATTACACTAGTTCTCTGATCATTACCCAGGTCCCCTGATAATTGTGCCGGGTCCCCTGATTATGACCTGGGTCCCCTGAGCATTACCCCGGGAGCCTGGATCATTATCCCGAGAGCCCTAATCATTACCCCGTGTCCCCTCATCATTTCTCCTGGTTCCCTGACAATTACCCGGGTCCCCTATCATTATACCAGGACTCCTGAAGGTTCCCTGACCATCACCCTGAGACCCCTGACTATTACCCCGCATTCACTGACCATTACCCAGGTCCTCTGATCATTACTCCGGGATTCCTGTTCATTACTCCGGGACCCCTGACAATTACTCCTGGTCCCCTGACACCTACCCTGGGTCCCCTGATCATTACCCCGGACCTCTGACAACTACCCCAGGCCCCGATCATTACCCAGGTTCACTGGCCATTACCCTGGATCCCTGATCGTTACCCAGGTTCCCTGACCATTACCCTGATCCTCTATTCATTACCCCGGGTCCCTTGACTATTACCCAAGCCCTCTGATCATTCCCCGGGTCCCCTGATGATTCCCCAAGTCCCCTAACCGTTACCCCGGGTCACCAGATCATTACCCACGTCCCGTAACCATTACATTGGGTCCCATGATCATTACCTGGGTTCCCTGACCATTACTAGGTCCCTGACAATTACCTCGGTCCACTGATCATTACCCAGGTCCCCTGATCATTAATCCTGGTCCCTTGATTATTACACCAGGTTCCGTGATCATTATCCCGAGTCCCCTGACCAATACCCTTGGTCCACTGATCAGTACCCGGGTCCCCTGATCATTACCCAGGTCACCTAACCATTACCCCAGGTCAAGAGTAGAGTCATAGAGATGTATAGCAGGGAAACATACCCTTCGGTTCTGCCCAAAATGTCCCTGATGAAGGGCTTTTACCCGAAATGTCGATTTTCCTGCTCCTCAGATGCTGACCTGCTGTGCCTTTCCAGCACCACTCTAATCTAGATTCTGGTTTCCAGCATCTGCAGACCTTGTTTTTACCCTTTGGTTCAACCTGTCCACGCCGACCAGATATCCCAACCCAAACTAGTCCCATCTGCCAGTACCCGGTCCATATCCCTCCAAACCCTTCCTATTCATATAGGAGAAAGTGAGGACTGCAGAAGCTGGAGATCAGAGCTGAAAATGTGTTGCTGGAAAAGCGCAGCAGGTCAGGCAGCATCCAAGGAACAGGAGAATCGAT
>NW_025206878.1:3970-7743 GCF_004010195.1 Chiloscyllium plagiosum | reverse complement strand
CTACCTTTTATCTTAGCCTGCTTGGCACACTTTCCTCGTTCCTGAAGAAGGGCTCATGCCCGAAACGTCGATTCTCCTGCTCCTTGGATGCTGCCTGACCTGCTACGCTTTTCCAGCAACACATTTTCAGGCCCTATTCTCTCCCTCGTTACCCTTTTGTCCTTAATGTATTTGCACAAACTCTTTGGATTACAAAATCATGAGGGGCATGGATAGGATAAATAGACAAAGTCTTTTCCCTTGGGTTGGGGAGTCCAGAACTAGAGGGCATAGGTTTAGGGTGAGAGGGGAAAGACATAAAAGAAACCTAACGGGCAACTTTTTCACGCAGAGGGTGGTACGTGTATGGAATGAGCTGCCAGAGGATGTGGTGGAGGCTGGTACAATTTCAACATTTAAGAGGCATCTGGATGGGTATATGAATAGGAAGGGTTTGGAGGGGTATGGGCCGGGTATTGGCAGGTGGGACGAGATTGGGTTAGGATATCTGGTCGGCATGGACGGGTTGGACCGAAGGGTCTGTTTCCGTGCTGTACATCTTTATGACTATCTCCTGTCCCCTTTTTGCCTCCTGATTTCCTTAGGTCACGCAGCATCTGAGGAGCAGGTAAATCGATGTTTCTGGCAAGAGCACTTCATCAGGAATGAGGCTGAAAGCCTCGGGAGTGGAGCAATAAATGGGAGCAGGGATTGGGGCTGGGGAGAAGGTAGGTGGGAGTGCAAGAGGTGGATGGAGGAAGGGGTAAAGCTGATAGGTCGGAGAGGAGGGTGGAGTGGATAGGTGGGAAGGAAGATTGATAGGTAGGACTGGTCATGAGGACGGTGCTGAGCTGGAAGTTTGGAACTGGGATAAGGTGGGGGGAGGGGAAATGAGGAAACTGGTGAAGTCACATTGATGCCCTGGGATTGAAGGGTTCCGAGGTGGAAGGTAAGGCGTTCTTCTTGCAGGCATCAGGTGGCGAGGGAGTGGTGGTGGAGGAGACCCAGGAGTTGCATATCCTCAGCAGAGTGGGAGGGGGAGTTGAAATGTTCAGCCATGGGGCGGTGGGGTTGATTGGTGCGGGTGTCGCGGAGATGTTCCCCAAAGCATTTTGTGAGAAGGCATCCAGTCTTCCAAATGTAGAGGAGACCGCATCGGGAGCAATGGATACAATAAATAATATTGGTGGATATACAGGTGAAACTTTGATGGATGTGGAAGGCTCCTTTTGTGGCCTTAGATGGAGGTGAGGGGGGAGGTGTGGGTGCAGGTTTTGCAATTCCTGCGGTAGCAGGGGAAGGTGCCAGGTGTGGAGGATGTGGACCTGACCAGGTCGTTACAGAGGGAACAGTCTTTGCAGATAGCGGACATGGGTGGGGAGGGAAATACATCCCTGGTATTGGGGTCCATTAGAGGAGTGGGGATTGAGGGCGGAGGTGCGGGATGTGGATGAGATGCGTTGGAGGGCATCTTCAACCACGTGGGAGAGGAAATTTTGGTCTTTTAAGAAGGAGGTCATCTGGTGTGTTCTGTAGTGGAACTGGTCCCCCTGGGAGCAGATACGGTAGAGGCGGAGGAAGTGGGAATACGGGATAGTATTTTTGCAGGACGTAGGGTTGGAGGATGAGTATTCCAGGTAGCTGTGGGAGTTGGTGGGTTGTAAAAAAATGTTTAGTCGGTCACCATTGATGGAGATGGAGAGGTCAGGGAAGGGGAGGGAAGTATCAGAGATGGTCCAGGTGAATTTAAGATTGGGGTGGAATGTGTTGGTAAAGTTGATGAACTGCTCAACCTCCTCATGGGAGCATGAGGTGGCGCCGATGGAGTCACCAATGTAGTGGAGGAAGAGGTGGGGAGTGGTGCGAAACTACGAAAGATGGACTGATTTGAAAGAGAAATTATTGAAGGTGAGGACCTGTTCAGCCAAACAAATGAGAGTGTAAGTGGAAGAACGTCAATTTTCCTGCTCCTTGGATACTGCCTGACTCTAATCTTAACTCTAATCTCCAGCATCTGTAGTCTTCACTTTCACCTCATTATCCCAAGTCCCCTGATCATTACCCCGGGTCCCCTGACAACTACTTTGGATCCCTGATCATTACCCTGGTCTCTTGATCATTACCGGGGTGCCCTGATCATTACCCCGGGTCCCCTGACCCGTTACCTGGGTTCTATGACCATTGCCCCGGCTCTTGGGTCCTCTAATCAATACCTGGGTTGTATGATCATGACCTGTATCACCTGATCATTACCCTGGGAACCCTGATCATTCCCCCTGGACCCCTGATCGTTAGCCCGGGACCACCCATCATTACCCTGGAACCCGTGATCATTACCCCAGGACCCCCAATCATTACCCTGGGTTCCCTTGATCATTACCCCGGGTCCCCAAATCATTACCTGGGTCCCCTTGATCATTACCCTGGTTCCCCTCACCATCACCCCGGCTCTGCTGGCTATCACTGTGGGACCCCTGATCATTACCTGGATTCCCTGATCATTACCCCGTCTCCCCTGACCATTACACGGCTCCCCTGACCATTACACGGCTCCCCTGACTATTACCTGGGTCGGAAATGTGTTGCTGGAAAAGCGCAGCAGGTCAGGCAGCATCCAGGGAACAGGAGAATCGACGTTTCAGGCATAAGCCCTTCCTATTACCTGGGTCCCCTGACCATTAGCCCTGCTCCCCTGACAATTACACCAGGTCCGCTGATTGTTACACCAGCTCTGCTGACCATTAACCCGGGTCCCCAGACCATTACCTGAGTCCCCAGACCATTACCCCTGCACCACTGACCGTTACCCGGATCCCATGACCATTACCCGGTCCCCTGACCATTACCCTGGGCCCCCTGACCATTACCTGATCCCCTGACCATTACCCTGCTCCCCTGACCATTACCCCGACCCCTCTGAGGAGAAAGTGAGGTCTGCAGACGCTGGAGATCAAAGCTGAAACTTTATTGCTGGAACAGCACAGCAGGTCAGGCAGCATCTAGGGAACAGAAGATTCGACGTTTCGGGCACATTCCTGAAGAAGGGCATGTGCCCGAAACGTCGAATCTTCTGTTCCCTTGATGCTGCCTGACCTGCTGTGCTGTTCCAGCAATAAAGTTTCAGCCCCAACCCCTCTGACCATTACTCAGCTGCCCTGACCGTTACCCTGCTCTCCTGACTATTACCCCGGCTCACCTGACTATTACTCCAGCTCCCCTGACCATTATCCTGCTCCGCTGACCATTACCCCTGCATCCCTGACCACTACCACTGCTCCCCTAAACATTACTCCTGCTCCCCTAAACATTACCCTGCTCCCCTGACCATTACATGGCTGCCCTGACCATTACCCCAGCTCCACTGACCATTACCCCGGCTCCCATGATCATTACCCCCGCTCCAGTGATCATTACCCTGGCTCTCCTGACCATTACCCTGGCACCCCTGACCATTACCCCAACTCCCCTGATCATTACCTTGCTCCCCTGACCATTACACCGACTCCCCTGACCATAACACTGACTCTCCTGACCATTACTCTGCTCCTGAGCTTAAATATGTGTTGCTGGAAAAGCGCAGCAGGTCAGGCAGCATCAAACGAGAATGAGAATCGATGTTTCGGGCATAATCCCTTCTTCAGGAATGAGGAAAGTGTGCCAAGCAGGCTAAGATAAAAGGTAGGGAGGAGGGACTTGGGGGAGGGGCGTTGGGAATGTGATAGGTGGAAGGAGGTTAAGGTGAGGGTGATAGGCCGAAGAGGGGGTGGGGGCGGAGAGGTCCGGAAGAAGATTGC
>NW_025206878.1:0-2409 GCF_004010195.1 Chiloscyllium plagiosum | reverse complement strand
ACCCTGCACACTTGACCATTACCCTGGCTCCCCTGACCATTACCCGGCTGCCCTGACCATTACACTGCTACCCTGACCATTACCAGCTCCCCGAACCATTATCCTGCTCCCTGGCCATTATCCCGGTTCTCCTGACCATTACTCGGCTCCCCTGACCATTACCCAGTCTCCCCTGACCATTACCCTGCTCCCCTGACCATTACCCTGCTCCCCGACCATTAGCCTGATGCACTGACCATTACCCGGCTCCACTGACCATTACCCTGCTCCCCTGACCATTAACCTGGCTCCCCTGACCATTACCCTGCTCTTCTGACCTTTTCTCGGATTCCAGGGCCATAACCTGGCTCCCCTGACCATTACCCTGGCTGCTCTGACCATTACCCTGCACACCTGACCATTACCCTGGCTCCCCTAACCATTGCCCCGCTGCCCTGACCATTACACTGCTACCCTGACCATTACCGGCTCCCCGAACCATTATCCTACTCCCTGGCCATTATCCCGGTTCTCCTGACCATTACTCGGCTCCCCTGACCATTACCCAGTCTCCCCTGACCATTACCCTGCTCCCCTGACCATTACTCGGCTCCCCTGACCATTACCCGGTCTCCCCTGACCATTACCCTGCTCTCCTGACCATTACTCAGCTCGCCTGACCATTACCCTGGCTCGCCTGGCCATAACCCAGGCTCCCCTGACCATTACACTGCTCCCCTGACCATTACCGGGCTCCTCTGACCATTACCCTGCTCCCCTGACCATTAAACAGGCTCCTCTTAACATTACCCTGCTCCCCTGACCATTTCCAAGCTCCACTGACCATTAACCTGCTCCCCTGACACTAGCCTGCCTCCCCTGACCTTTACACTGCGCCCCTGACCATTATCCTGCTCTTCTGACCTTTACTCGTATTCCACGGCCATTACCTAGTTCCCCTGACCATTACCCTGCTCCCCTGACCATTACCCATTACCCTGCTCCCCTGACCATTAGCCTGATGCACTGACCATTACCTGGCTCCACTGACCATTACCCTGCTCCCCTGACCATTAAACCGGCTCCCCTGACCATTACCCTGCTCTTCTGACCTTTACTCGTATTCCAGGACCATAACCTGGCTCCCCTGACCATTACCGTGGCTGCTCTGACCATTACCCTGCACACTTGACCATTACCCTGGCTCCCCTGACCATTACCCGGCTCCCCTGACCATTACACTGCTACCCTGACTATTACCGGCTCCCTGAACCATTATCCTGTTCCCTGGCCATTATCTCGGTTCTCCTGACCATTACTCGGCACCCCTGACCATTACCCAGTCTCCCCTGACCATTACCCTGCTCCACTGACCATTACCCTGCTCCCCTGACCATTACCCGGCTCCACTGACCATTATCCTGCTCCCCTGACCATTAAACCGGCTCCCCTGACCATTACCCTGCTCTTCTGACCTTTACTCATATTCCAGGGCCATGATCATTACCCTGGCTCCTCTGACCATTACCCTGCTCCCCTGACCATTTCCAAGCTCCACTGATCATTAACCTGCTCCCCTGACATTACCCTGCCTCCCCTGACGTTTACATGCGCCCCTGACCATTATCCAGGGACCCCTGACCCTTAGCCCGGCTCCCCAGACCATTACCCTGGCTTCCCTGACCATTACGCCGACTCCGCTGACGATTACCCTGCTCCCCTGACCATGACCCCGACTCCCCTGACCATTACCCCGGCTCCTCTGACCATTACGCTGCTCCCATGACCATTACCCGGCTCCCCTGACCATTACCCGGCTCCCCTGACCATTACCCGGCTCCAATGACCATTACCCGGCTCCCCTGACCATTACCTGGCTCCACTGACCATTACCCGGCTCCACTGACCATTACCATGCTCCCCTGACCATTACCCCGGCTCCCCTGACCAATACCCTGCTCTCCTGACCTTTACCCGGATTCTACGGCCATTACCTGGTTCCCCTGACCATTACCATGGCTCATCTGCCCATTACCCCGGCTCCTCTGACCATTACCCGACTCCCATGACCATTACCCTGCTCCCCTGAGCATTACCCTGCTCCCCGACCATTAGCCTGATGCACTGACCATTACCCGGCTCCACTGACCATTACCCTGCTCCCCTGACCATTAACGCGGCTCCCCTGACCATTACCCTGCTCTTCTGACCTTTACTCGGATTCCAGGGCCATAACCTGGCTCCCCTGACCATTACCCTGGCTGCTCTGACCATCACCCTGCACACTTGACCATTACCCTGGCTCCCCTGACCATTACCCGGCTCCCCTGACCATTACACTGCTACCCTGACAATTACCGGCTTCCCGAACCATTATCCTGCTCCCTGGCCATTATCTCGGTTCTCCTGACCATTACTCGGCTCCCCTGA
>NW_025206877.1:6439-12163 GCF_004010195.1 Chiloscyllium plagiosum | reverse complement strand
CCCACTGTACATTAGCTATCATGACCGGACATACCTCCCACTGTACAGTAACCATCATGGCCTGACATACATCCCACTGTACAATTACCTTCACTCACCGACATGCCTCCCTCTGTACAGTAACCTTCACAGCCCGACATACCTCCCACTGTACAGTAACCATCATAGCCTGAGATACCCCACACTGTACAGTAACCGTCACGGTCGACATACCTCGAACTGTGCAGTAACAGTCACGGCCCGACATACCTCCCAATGTACAGTAACCATCACGGCCCGACATACTTCCCACCGTACAGCAACTATCACCGCCCGATATGCCTCCCACTGCACAGAAACCATCACCGCCTGACGTACCACGCACTGTATAGTAAACATCACGGCCCGACATAAACCCCGACTGTACAATAACTATCATGGCCGGACATACCTCCCACTGTACAGTAATCATCACGGCCTGACATTCCTCCCACTGTACAGTAACCGTCACACATCGACATGCCTCCCACTGTACAGTAACCATCACGGCCTGAGATACCTCCCACTGTACAGTAACCGTCACGGACAACATACCTCGAACTGTACAGTAACCGTCACGGACCGACATACCTTCCACTGTAGCGTAACCATCACCGCCTGACGTACCACGCACTGTACAGTAAACATCAAGGCCCGACATAACCACCTACTGAACAGTAACTATCTTGGCCGGACATACCTCCCACTGTACAGTAATTATCACGGCCTGACATACCTCCCACTGTACAGTAACCGTCACACACCGACATGCCTACCACTGTACAGAAACCATCACGGCCCGACATACATCCCAATGTACAGTAACCGTCACACCACGACATACCTCCCAGTGCACAGTAACCATCAAACCCCAACATACCTCCCACTGCATAGTAACCATCACGGCCCGACATACCTCCCACTGTACAGTAACCATCACAGACTGAGATACACCACACTGTAGAGTAACTGTCACGGTCGACTTACCTCGAACTGTACAGTAACCGTCACGGCCCGACATAACTCCCATTATGCAGTAGCCATCAAGTACTGACATAACTCCCACTGTACAGTAACCATCACGGCCCCGACATACCTCCCATCGTACAGTAATCATCACGGCCTGACATACCTCCGACTGTACAGTAACTGTCACACACCGACATACCTCATACTGTACAGTAACCATCTCGGCCAGACATACCTGCTACTGTACATTAACCGTCACAGCCCGACATACGACAAACTGTACAATAATCATCACCGCCTGACTTACCTCCCACTGTACAGTAACCATCACACCCCGACATACCTCCCACTGTACAGTAACCATCACGGCCCGACGTACCTCCCACTGTACAGCAACCATCACGGCCTGACATCCCTCCCACTGTATAGTAACCGTGACACACCGACATGCCTCCCACTGTACAGTATCCATCACGGCCTGACATACCTCCCACTGTACAGTAACCATCACAGCCCGACATACCACCCACTGTACAGTAACCCTCACAACCCGACATATCTCTCACTGCACCATGTCCATCACGGCCTGAAATACCTCCTACTGTTCAGTAACCGTCACGGCCCGACATACCTCCCACTGTACAGTAACCATCACGACCCGACATGCCTCCCACATTGCAGTAACCATCATCGCCTGTAGTACCACGCACTGTACAGTAACCATCACGGCCCCACATAACCCCCTCACTGTACGTCAACTATCATGGCCGGACATACCACGCACTGTACAGTAACCATCACGGCCTGACATAACTTCCATTATACAGGAGCCATCACGGACTGTCATAACTCCCACTGTACAGTAACCATCAGGGCCTGACATAACCCTCTCACTTTACAGTAACCATCACGGCCTGACACACCTCCCACTCTACAGTAACCGTCACACACTGACATTCCTCCCACTTTACAGTAACCATCACGTCCCGACATACCACCCACTGTACAGTAACCATCACAGCCTGAGATAGCTCACACTGTACAGGAACCGTCACGGCCCGACATACCTCCAACTGCACAGTAACCGTCACGGCCCGACATACCTCCCACTGTACAGAAATCATCACCGCCTGACATACCACGTACTGTACAGTAACCATCACGGCCCGACATACCTCCCAATATACAGTAGCCATCACGGACCGACATACCTCCCACTGTACAGTAACCGTCACGGCCCGACATACCTCGCACGATACAGTAAACATCACGGCCCGACATACCTACCACTATACAGTAACCATCCAGTCCTGACATAGCTCCCACTGTACTCTAACCATCACGGCCCGACATACCTCCCACTGTACAGTAACCATCACGGCCCGACATACCTCACACTGTACAGTAACCATCACGGCCCGACATACATCCCACTGCACAGTAACCATCACGGCCCGACATACCTCCCACGGTAGAGTAACCGTCACTCACCGATATACCTCCCACTGTACAGTAACAATCACGGCCCGACATACCTCCCATGAGACAGTAGCCATCACAGACCGACATAACTCCCACAGTACAGTAACCATCACGGCCCCGACATACAGCCCACCGTACAGTAACCATCACAGACCAGCAAACTTCCGAATGTGAAGTAACCGTCACAGCCCGACATACCTCCCACTGTACAGTAATCGTCACGGCCCGACATACCTCCCACTGTACAGTAAACATCACGGCCCGACATACCTCCCACTGTCCAGTAACCAACACGGCGCGACATACCACCCACTGTACAGTAATCGTCACGGCACGACATACCTCCCACTGTACAGTACACATCACGGCCCGACATACCTCCCACTGTACAGTAACTATCATGGCCTGACATACCTCCCTCTGTACAGTAACCATCACGGCCTGACATACCTCCCACTGTGCAGTAACCGTCACAACCGACATTCCATCCACTGTACAGTAATCATCACGGCCTGACATACCTCCCACTGTACAGTAACCATCACGGCCCGACATACCTCCCACTGTGCAGTAACCATCACGGCCCGACATACCTCCCACTGTACAGTAACCATCACTGCCAGTCATACCTCCCATAGTACGGTAACCGTCAAGACCTGACATATCTTCCACTGTACAGTAACCAACACGGACCGACATACTTCCCACTGTACAGTAACCATCATAACCCGACATACCTCACACCGTAGAGTAACCATCGCGGCCGGGCATACCTCCCATTGCAGAGTAACCGTCACGGCCCGACATACCTCTCACTGTACAGTAACCATCACGGCCCGACATACCTCTCACTGTACAGTAACCATCACGGCCCGACATGCCTCCCACTGTACAGTAACCATCACGGCCCGACATACCTCCCACTGTACAGTAACCTTCACAACCCGACATACCTCCAGCTGTACAGTAACCAACACGGACAAATATATCTCCCACTGTACAGTAACAATCACGGCCTGACATACTTCCCACTGTACAGTAACCGTCACGGCCCGACATACCTCCCACTGTACAGAAACCGTCACGGCCCGACATATCTCCCACTGTACAGTAACCATCACGGCCCGACGTACCTCCCACTGTACAGTAAACATCACCGCCTGACATACCACGCACTGTACAGTAGCCATCACGGACCGACATAACTCCCACTGGACAGTAACCATCACGGCTTGACATAACCGCCCCACTGTACAGTTGCTATCATGACCGGACATACCTCCCCTGTACAGTAACCATCACGGCCTGACATATCTCCCACTGTACAGTTACCGTCACACACCGACATGTCTCCCACTGTACAGTAACCATCACATCCCGACATACCTCCCACTGTACAGTAACCATCACGGCCTGAGATAGCCCACACTGTACAGTAACTGTCACGGACGACATATCTCGAACTGTACAGTAACCGTCACGGCCCGACATACCTCCCACTGTGCAGTAACCATCACCAGCCGACATATCTCCCACTGTACAGTAACCATCACCGCCTGACATACCACGCACTGTACAGGAAACATCACGGCCCGACATAACCCCCTACTGTACAGTAACTATCTTGGCCGGACATACCTCCCACTGTACAGTAATCATCCTGGCCTGACATACCTCCCACTGTACAGTAACCTTCACAACACGACATACCTCCAGCTGTACAGTAACCAACACGGACAAATATATCTCCCACTGTACAGTAACCATCACGGCCTGACATACTTCCCACTGTACAGTAACCGTCACGGCCCGACATACCTCCCACTGTACAGAAACCGTCACCGCCCGACATATCTCCCATTGTACAGTAACCATCACGGCCCGACGTACCTCCCACTGTACAGTAAACATCACCGCCTGACATACCACGCACTGTATAGTAGCCATCACGGACCGACATAACTCCCACTGGACAGTAACCATCACGGCTTGACAAACCCGCCCCACTGTACAGGTGCTATCATGACCGGACATACCTCCCCTGTTCAGTAACCATCACGGCCTGACATACCTCCCACTGTACAGTTACCGTCACACACCGATATACCTCCCACTGTACAGTAACCATCACAGCCCGACATACCTCCCACTGTACAGTAACCATCACGGCCTGAGATACCCCACACTGTACAGTAACCGTCACGGACGACATACCTCGAACTGTACAGTAACCGTCACGGCCCGACATACCTCCCACTGTGCAGTAACCATCACCAGCCGACATATCTCCCACTGTACAGTAACCATCACCGCCTGACGTATCACGCACTGTACAGTAAACAACACGGCCCGACATAACCCCCGACTGTACAGTAACTATCTTGGCCGGACATACCTCCCACTGCACAGTAATCATCACGGCCTGACATACCTCCCACTGTACAGTAACCGTCACACACCGACATGCCTCCCACTGCACAGTAATCATCACGGCCTGACATACCTCCCACTGTACAGTAACCGTCACACACCGACATACCTCCCAGTGTACAGTAACCATCACACCCCGACATACCTCCCACTGTATAGTAACCATCACGGCCCGACATACCTCCCACTGTGCAGTAACCATCACAGCCTGAGATAAACCACAGTGTAGAGTAACCGTCACGGTCGACTTACCTCGAACTGTACAGTAACCGTCACGGCCTGAAATACCTCCCACTGTACAGTAACCGTCACGGCCCGACATACCTCCCACTGTACAGTAACCATCACTGCCCGACATACCTCCCCCTGTACAGTAACAATCACGGCCCGACATACCTCCCACTGTACAGTAACCATCACGGCCCGACATATCTCTCACTGTACCGTGACCATCACGGCCTACATACCTCCCACTGTACTGTAATTGTCACGGCCCGACATACCTCCCACTGTACAATAACCATCACGACCCGACATGCCTCCCACTGAACAGTAACCATCATCGCCTGACGTACCACGCACTGTACAGTAACCATCACGGCCCCACATAACCCCCTCACTGTACGTCAACTATCATGGCCGGACATACCACGCACTGTACAGTAACCATCACGGCCCCACATAACCCCCTCACTGTACGTCAACTATCATGGCCGGACATACCACGCACTGTACAGTAACCATCACGGCCCCACATAACCCCCTCACTGTACGTCAACTATCATGGCCGGACATACCACGCACTGTACAGTAACCATCACGGCC
>NW_025206877.1:0-6432 GCF_004010195.1 Chiloscyllium plagiosum | reverse complement strand
ATACCTCCCACTGTGCAGTAACCGTCACACACCGATATACCATCCACTGTACAGTAACCATCACGGCCTGACATACCTCCCACTATGCAGTAACCATCACGGCCCCGACATACGTCCCACTGTACAGTAACCATCACTTCCAATCATACCTCCCACTGTACAGTAACCGTCAAGACCTGACATACCTCCCACTGTACAGTAACCATCGGGGCCCGATATTCCTCCCACTGTACAGAAACCGTCACGGCCCTACATATCTCCCACTGTACAGTAACCATCACGGCCCGACGTACCTCCCACTGTACAGTAAACATCACCGCCTGACATACCACGCACTGTCCAGTAGCCATCACGGACCGACATAACTCCCACTGGACAGTAACCATCATGGCTTGTCATAACCGCCCCACTGTACAGTAGCTATCATGACCGGATATTCCTCCCACTTTACAGTAACCATCACGTCCCGACATACCACCCACTGTACAGTAACCATCACAGCCTGAGATACCTCACACTGTACAAAAACCGTCACGGCCCGACATACCTCCAACTGTACAGTAACCGTCACGGCCCGACATACCTCCCACTGTACAGAAACCATCACGGCCGGACATACCTCACACTGTACAGTAACCATCACCGCCTGCCAAACCACGTACTGTACAGTAACCATCACGGCCCGACATACCTCACAATATCCAGTAGCCATCACGGACCGACATACCTCCCACTGTACAGTAACCGTCACGGCCCGACATACCTCCCACTATACAGTAAACATCACGGCCCGACATACCTACCACTGTACAGTAACCATCCCGGCCTGACATAGCTCCCACTGTACTGTAACCATCACGGCCCGACATACCTCCCACTGTACAGTAACCATCACGGCCCGACTCCCTCACACTGTACAGTAACCATCACGGACCGACATACATCCCACTGCACAGTAACCATCATGGCCCGACATACCTCCCACTGTAGATTAACCGTCACTCACCGATATACCTCCCATTGGACAGTAACCATCACCGCCTGACATACCACGCACTGTACAGTAACCATCACGGACCGACATACCTCCCATGAGACAGTAGCCATCACGGACCGACATAACTCGCACAGTACAGTAACCATCACAGACCAGCATACATCCCACCGTACAGTAACCATCACAGACCAGCATACTTCCCAATGTGAAGTAACCGTCACAGCCCGACATACCTCCCACTGTACAGTAAACATCACGGCCCGACATACCTCCCACTGTCCAGTAACCAACACGGCACGACATACCTCCCACTGTACAGTAAACATCACGGCCCGACATACCTCCCAGTGTACAGTAACCATCCCGGACTGACATAGCTCCCACTGTACTGTAACCATCACACACCGACATCCCCCCCACTGTACAGTAACTATCATGGCCTGACATACCTCCCTCGGTACAGTAACCATCACGGCCTGACATACCTCCCACTGTACAGTAACCATCAGGGCCCGATATTCCTCCCACTGTACAGTAACCAACACGGACCGGCATACCTCCCACTGTACAGGAACCATCGCACACCGACATACCTCCCAATGTACAGTAACCGTCACACCCCGACATACTTCCCACTGTACAGTAACCATCATACCCCGACATACCTCCCACTGTATAGTAATCATCACGGCCCGACATACCTCCCACTGTACAGTAACCATCACGGCCCGACATACCTCCCATTCTACAGTAACCGTCACGGCCCTACATACCTCCCACTGTATAGTAATCATCACGGCCCGACATACCTCCCACTGTATAGTAATCATCACGGCCCGACATAACTCCCACGGTACTGTAACCATCACGGCCCGAAATTACTCCCAACGTACAGAAACTATCACGGCCTGACATACCTCCCACTGTACAGTAGCCGTCACACACCGACATGCTTCGCACTGTACAGTAACCATCACAGCCCGACATACCTCGCACTGCACAGTAACCATCACGGCCCGACATACCTCCTCCTGTACAGTAACCATCACGTCCCAACAGATCTCCAACTGTACAGTAACCATCGCGGCCTGACATACCTCCCAGTGTACAGTAACCATCACGGCCCGACATGCCTTCCACTGTACAATAACCGTCACGGCCCGACATACCTCCCACTGTAGAGTAACCGTCACGGCCCGACAAATCTCCCACTGTACAGTAACCATCACGTCCTGACATTCCTCCCTCTGTACTGTAACCATCAACCTTCACAACACGACATACCTCCAGCTGTACAGTAACCAACACGGACAAATATACCTCCCACTGTACAGTAACCATCACGGCCCGACGTACCTCCCACTGTACAGTAAACATCACGCCTGACATACCACGCACTGTACAGTAGCCATCACGGACCGACATAACTCCCACTGGACAGTAACCATCACGGCTTGACATAACCGCCCCACTGTACAGAAGCTATCATGACCGGACATACCTCCCATTGTACAGTAACCATCACGGCCTGACATACTTCCCACTGTACAGTTACCGTCACACACCGACATGTCTCCCACTGTACAGTAACCATCACAGCCCGACATACCTCGCACTGCACAGTAACCATCACGGCCTGAGATACCCCACACTGTACAGTAACCGTCACGGACGACATACCTCGAACTGTACAGTAACCGTCACGGCCCAACATACCTCCCACTGTGCAGTAACCATCACCAGCCGACATATCTCCCACAGTACAGTAACCATCACCGCCTGAGGTACCACGCACTGTACAGGAAACATAACGGCCCGACATAACCCCCTACTGTACAGTAACTATCTTGGCCGGACATACCTCCCACTGTACAGTAATCATCCTGGCCTGACATACCTCCCACTGTACAGTATCTGTCACACACCGACATGCCTCCCACTGTACAGTAACCATCACGGGCTGACATACCTCCAAATGTACAGTAACCGTCACACCCCGACATACCTCCCAGTGTACAGTAACCATCATACCCCGACATACCTCCCACTGTATAGTAACCATCACGGCCCGACATACCTCCCACTGTACAGTAACCATCACAGCCTGAGATACAACACACTGTACAGTAACCGAAACGGTCGACTTACCTCGAACTGTACAGTAACCGTCACGGCCCGACATACCTCCCACTGTACATTAACCATCACGGCCGGACATACCGCCCACTGTACAGTTGCCATCACCGCCTGACATACCACGCATTGTACAGTAACCATCACGGCCCGAAATACCTCCCACTGTACAGTAATCATCACGGGCCCGACATACCTCCCACCGTACAGTAATCATCACGGCCTGACATACGTCCGACTGTACAGTAACTGTCATACACCGACATACCTCATACTTTACAGTAACCATCTCGGCCAGACATACCTCCCACTGTACATTAACCGTCACAGCAATACATACCTCAAACTGTACAATAATCATCACCGCCTGACTTACCACGCACGATACAGTAAACACCATGGCCGGACATACCTCCCACTGTACAGTAAACATCACGGCCCGACATGCCCCCACTGTACAGTAACCATCATGGCCAGACATACTTCCCAATGTACAGTAACCATCACGGCCCGACATACCTCCCACTGTACAGTAACCATCACGGCCCCGACATACATCCCACTGTACAGTAACCATCACACACCGACATACCTCCCACTGCACAGTAACTATCACGGCCCGACGGACCTCCCACTGTACAGCAACCATCACGGCCTGACATCCCTCCCACTGTATAGTAACCGTGAGACACCGACATGCCTCCCACTGTACAGTAACCATCCCGGTCCGATATACCTCCCACTGTACAGTAACCATCACAGCCCGACATTCCTGCCACTGAACAGTAACCATCACGGCCCGACATGCCACCCACTATACACTAACCATCTCGGCCTGACATACCTCCCACTGTACAGTAACCATCACGGCCCGACATACCTCCCACTGTACAGTATTCGTCATAGCCTGACATAACTCCCACTGTACAGTAACCGTCAGACACCGACATGCCTCCCACTGTACAGTAACCATATCGGCCTGACATACCTCCCACTGTACAGTAACCGTGACACACCGACATATCTCCCACTGTACAGTAACCATGACACCCCGACATACCTCACACTGTACAGTAACCAACACACCCGAAATACCTCCCACTGTACAGGAACTGTCACGCCCGACATATCTCCCACTGTACAGTAACCATCACGGCCCTACATACCTCACACTGTACAGTAACCATCACGGCCCGACATATCTACCACTCCACAGTAACCATGACGGCCCGATATTCCTCCCACTGGACAGTAACCATCACGGCCTGAAATATCTCCCACTGGACTGTAACCATCACGGCCCGACATATCTCCCAGTGTACAGCAACCATCACGGCCTGACATACCTCCCGCTGTACAGTAACCGTCACGGCCCGACATACCACGCACTGTACAGTAGCCATCACGGACCGACATAACTCTCACTGGACAGTAAACATCAAGGCTTGACATAAACGCCCCACTGTACAGTAACTATCATGGACGGACATACCTCCCACGGTACAGTAACCGTCAGACACCGACATGCCACCCACTCTACAGTAACCATCACAGCCCGACATACCTCCCACTGTACAGTAACCATCACAGCCTGAGAAACCACACACTGTATAGTAACCGTCACGGTCGACATACCACGAACTGTACAGTAACCATCACGGCCCGACATACCTCCCACTGTACAGTAACCATCACGACCCGACATACCACCCACTGTACAGTAACCATCATTGCCAGACATACTTCCCACTGTACAGTAACCATCACACCCGACATAACTCCCACTGTACAGTAACCATCACGGCCCCGACATACCTCCCACTGTACAGTAACCATCACGGCCTGACATACCTCCCACTGTACAGTAACCATCACACCCCGACATACCTCCCACTGTACAGTAACCATCACGGTCTGATATCCCTCCCACTGTATCGTAACCGTGACACACCGACATGCCTCCCAGTGTACAGTAACCATCCCGGTCCGACATACCTCCCACCGTACAGTAACCATCCCCGCCCGATATACCTCCCACTGTACAGTAACAATCACCGCCTGACGTACCACGCACTGTACAGTAAACATCACGGCCCGACAAAACCCCCTACTGCACAGTAACTATCATGGCCGGACATACCTCCCACTGTACAGTAACCATCACGGCCTGACATACCTCCCACTGTACAGTAACCGTCACACACCGACATGCCTCCCTTTGTACATTAACCATCACAGCCCGACATACCTCCCACTGTACTGTAACCGTCAAGACCTGACATACATCCCACTTTACAGTAACCAACAGGGCCCAATATTTCTCCCACTGTACAGTAACCGTCACGGCCCGACATACCTCCCACTGTACAGTAACCATCACTGCCCTACATACCTCACACTGTACAGTAACCATCACGGCCCGACATACCTACAACTGCACAGTAACCATCACGGCCCGATATTCCTCCCACTGGACCGTAACCATCACGGCCTGAAATATCTCCCACTGGACAGTAACCATCACGGCCCGACATATCTCCCAGTGTACAGTAACCATCAAAGCCTGACATACCTCCCACTGTACAGTAACCGTCCGGGCCCGACATTCTTCCCACTGTACAGTAACCATCATGGCCCGACATACCTCCCACTGTACAGTAAACATCACCGCGTGACATACCACGCACTGTACAGTCGCCATCACGGACCGACATAACTCCCACTGGACAGTAAACATCACGGCTTGACATAACCGCCCCACTGTACAGTAACTATCATGGACGGACATACCTCCCACTGTACAGTAACCATCACGGCCTGACATAACTCCCACTGTACAGTAACCGTCACAGCCCGACATACCTCCCACTGTACAGTAACCATCACAGCCTGAGATACCACACACTGTACAGTAAACGTCACGGTCGACATACCACGAACTGTACAGTAACCGTCACGGCTCGACGTACCTCCCACTGCACATTTACCATCACTGCCTGAGATACCACGCACTGTACAGTAACCATCACGGCCCGACATAACTCCCATTATGCAGAAGCCATCACGAACCAACATATCTCCCACAGTATCGTAACCATCACGGCCCCGACATACCTTCCACTGTACAGTAATCATCACGGCCTGACAAACCTCCCACTGTACAGTAACCGTCACACACCGACATTCCTCATACTGTACAGTAACTACCATGGCCGGACATACCTCCCACTGTACAGTAACCATCAGGGCCCAATATTCCTCCCACTGTCCAGTAACCGTCACGGCCCGACATACCTCCCTCT
>NW_025206876.1:11266-12156 GCF_004010195.1 Chiloscyllium plagiosum | reverse complement strand
CCATGGCCCCCACCTCTCTGGTAAAGAATCCCCCGGATTCGCTGTCTCTTTCCCCATCCGCCCCAGGGAGACATAAGAAATTCTTCCCGCTCTCTGTCTTCGATGGGTCGACTCTCCTCGCTCTGAGATGACCACCACTCCCGCACTTTGCGACAGCAATGATGAGGGAGCTGCCTGCGATCACTGGCCTCCATCTGTGGGTGTTGGAGGGGTCCAGGATCGGAGCCCCTCTGATGGGGAGGGTGATCTCTTGGGGGAGCAGCGTTTGTCCCCTCTGAGGAAGTTGTGATGGCTTCCCCAGGCCTCTGCGGCTCCTCCTGGCAATGCTCCATCTGGCGTTGATGGGCGGGTGGAAAGTCGCTTGGGGGTGGGTGTTGATTTGTGACAGCTTCATCTCTCCCGTCCCTCAAACAGCTTGTGATTTTTAAATTTGTTTTCCCTTTCTCCACCCGTGCGTCAGTCCCACTGGGAGATTCCTGCGCTGTCTGCAGTAAGGACGAGGTGTCCATCCACTGTCAGGACTGCGGCTGGTTGCTGTGCCGGGATTGCGACATCCTCTACCATCGGCACCCGTCCCGGGGTGGGCACCAGCGGGTGCCGCTGCTGGGTGCGGGTGGCAACGCTGCGCCACAGTCCGCCAGGTACTTGGGGTGGGGGGTTGGTGTTGCAGTGAGTGGGGAGGAGGGTGCTGTGTAAGGGTGTTGCTGGGAGTAGGAGATAGGGGACTCGGAGTGCGTGTGTGGAGTGCTGCTGAAGGGGGCGGGGTAGAGAGAGAGAGTGGGGGAGCCCAAACTGCACCTGCCCCCACCCCATCCGCTTGGATTCCCTTCCAAATTAACAATCTGTCTACGTCGGCGGGTGGGGGAGTGCGGGAGGTCGCGGGGAACAAG
>NW_025206876.1:0-7787 GCF_004010195.1 Chiloscyllium plagiosum | reverse complement strand
CCCCTCGGCACTCTTCCCCCCCGATATCATTTGTGGGATTGTGGGGCCCTCCGCGCACCCCGCCCTTCTTCCCACCACCTCCCTTCTGTCACGGTGGAGGGTTGGAGAGTGATGCCCCGCAAGGCTAACCCTCGCTGGGCGGTGGTAGGGGGTTACTCAAATCTCTGAGGGGGAGTGTGTTCCTGTGAGCAACTGGTTCTTTCTGATACAAAAACAGAAATTGTTTGTCTCTCTCTTTCTGCTTTGTCTCTCTCTCTCTCTCTCTCTGTGCGTCTCTCTCATTCTCTCTCTCTCTCTCTCATTCTTTCTTTCTTTATTTCTCTCTCTCTACCTCTCTCTCTCTCTTGCTTTGTCTGTCTCTCTCTGTCTGTCTCACCCACCTCCTGTCTACCCCCTCGCACACAGGGCTGGCAGTGCCAGTTCTGCACCTACCTGAACGTGACCCTGGGCCGGATCTGCGAGATGTGCGACCGGACCAACGCCACCCTGGCTGGGCACAGCCATGGCCAGGCCGGGGTGAGCCCCCGTGCCCAGCAGCACAGGCCGGAGGAGCTTGTGGGAGTGGGGGAGTCGCTGGCGGCCGGAGGTGCTGGTGAGCTGGCGGACCATGCTAGGCAGGAGGAGATGCGGGCAGCCGGACTGCGCCTGGTGCAGATGATCCGCGTGAGTAGGCCGCCATCTTGGATCGCTCCCGCCGTGTTCCAAGCGCCCCACCCTCTTGCATTTGACCTCCCACAATGCATCGCACCACACTGGGCCGGACGGAACTCCCTTGGCCGCCACCTTGGATCGCTCCCGCCGTGTTCCAAGCGCCCACCTTCACACATTCGACCTCCCACAATGCATCACACCACACTGGGCCGGATGGAACTCCCTTGGCCGCCATCTTGGATCGCTCCCGCCGTGTTCCAAGCGCCCCACCCTCTTGCATTAGACCTCCCACAATGCATCACTCCACACCTGGCCGGACGCAACTCCCTCGGCCAAATCCCATCCCGACTTTCCAACTGGTCTATGTCCTGCCATATCCTTTGAGAACCTTGCTCACTGTCCACAACTCCATCACTCTCTCTGTCATTTAAAGCGTTGGCAGACAGCAGTGGTGGTGGTACTGATCCCTGCGGGACACCCCTATTGACTGAGCTCCCAGTCAGAAATCGCCCCAGCCCACCTCTCCTCTGTGTTCTCAGACCGAGCCAATATGTCACCTCCCCGCAGATCTCACTGGGCGTAATCTTGTGGACCAGCCTCCTGCAAGGGACCTTGTTGAATACTTTAGTCAAGTCCTTCCACTGCCAACCCCCCTCATCGATCACCTTCGTCACTTCCCCACAATGTGGGGCAAGACATCCCGTGCACAAAGCCACGCTGACGGTCCCTCATGAATCCCTTCTCTTCCAAATGCAAGGGAATCCCTGTCCCTGGCAATCTCCCACTGACATAGGGCTGACAGGCCGACCCTTCCCCGGATTATCCTCATGGCCTACTCTCCAATCTCCCCGGACCTTCGTTGTGGCTAATGAGGAGACACAAATCCTCGGCTCCCTCGGTATCCTGGGATTCGATCCCATCTGGATCTGGGCGATGGTGTCGACCTTCAATGGTTTTCAGCACACCCGACCTCACCTCCTCCCTCACGCCCCAGAATATCGACAGAGCCCTGGCAAATAGAACCATAGAGATGTACAGCACGGAAACAGACCCTTCGACCCAACTCGTCCATGCTGACCCAGATATCCCGAACCTAATCGAGTCCCATTTGCCAGCACTTGGCCCATATCCATCCAAACCCTTCCTATTCCTGCCCCCATCCAGCTTTTAACTGCTGTCATTGTACCAGCCCCCACCACTTCCTCTGGCAGCTCATTCCACGCACGCACCACCCTCTGTGTGAAAAAGGTCTCTTTTAAATCTTTTCCCTCCTCACCCTAAACCTATCAGAGGGTCGGTGTGGACTTGTTGGGCCGAAGGGCCTGTTTCCACGCTGTAGGGAATCTAATCTAATCTATGCCCCTCTAGTTCTCGACTCCCCGACCCCAGGGAAAAGACTTTGCCTATTTACCCTATCCACGCCCCTCGTAATTTTATAAACCTCTATAAGGTCACCCCTCAGCCTCCGACGCTCCAGGGAAAACAGCCCCAGCCTGTTCAGTGTCTCCCTGTAGCTCAAACCCTCCAACATCCTTGTACAACTTGTCCGAACCCTTTCAAGTTTCACAACATCCTTCCTGGAGCAGGGAGACAGAATTAGATTAGATGAGATTAGATTAGATTAGATTACAGTGTGGAAACAGGCCCTTCGGCCCAACAAGTCCACACCGACCCGCCGAAGCGAAACCCACCCATACCCCTACATTTACCCCTTACCTAACACTACGGGCAATTTAGTTTGGCCAATTCACCTGGCCCTGCACATCTTTGGACTGTGGGAGGAAACCGGAGCACCCGGAGGGTGCATGCAATATTCCAACAGTGGCCCTAACCAATGTCCTGTACAGCCGCAACATGACCTCCCAACTCCTGTACTCAATACTCTGACCTATAAAGGCAAGTGTACTGAACGCCTTCCTCATTATCCTGTCTCCCTGGGACACCACACAGAGGGTGGTGCGTGTGTGGAATGAGCTGCCAGAGGAAGTGGTGGAGGCTGGTACAATGACAGCATTTCAAAGGCATCTGGATGGGGACATGAATAGGGAGGGTTTGGAGGGATATGGGCCAAGTGCTGGCAGGTGGGACTAGATTAGGTTAGGGATATCTGGGTCGGCATTGAGTGGTTGCTGCATGAGTGTACATAGACTCTGTTTTCTAAGTGCTGTTGGAGGAGCGGGCGTATGGCTGGGCTGCTGTGTTACCCTGTGCCTGGTGGGTATTGGAGTGAAGGTGGAGTGTTGCCCTGTGCCCGGTGGGTATTGGAATGAAGGCGTGTTGCCCTGTGCTCGGGTATCGGAGTGAAGGTAGCGTGTTGCCCTGTGCCCGGTGGGTATTGGAGTGAAGGTGGCGTGTTGCCCTGTGCCCGGTGGGTATTGGAGTGAAGGTGGCGTGTTGCCCTGTGCCCGGTGGGTATTGGAGTGAAGGTGGCGTGTTGCCCTGTGCCCGGTGGGTATTGGAGTGAAGGTGGCGTGTTGCCCTGTGCCCGGTGGGTATTGGAGTGAAGGTGGCGTGTTGCCCTGTGCCCGGTGGGTATTGGAGTGAAGGTGGCGTGTTGCCCTGTGCCCGGTGGGTATTGGAGTGAAGGTGGCGTGTTGCCCTGTGCCCGGTGGGTATTGGAGTGAAGGTGGCGTGTTGCCCTGTGCCCGGTGGGTATTGGAGTGAAGGTGGCGTGTTGCCCTGTGCCCGGTGGGTATTGGAGTGAAGGTGGCGTGTTGCCCTGTGCCCGGTGGGTATTGGAGTGAAGGTGGCGTGTTGCCCTGTGCCCGGTGGGTATTGGAGTGAAGGTGGCGTGTTGCCCTGTGCCCGGTGGGTATTGGAGTGAAGGTGGCGTGTTGCCCTGTGCCCGGTGGGTATTGGAGTGAAGGTGGCGTGTTGCCCTGTGCCCGGTGGGTATTGGAGTGAAGGTGGCGTGTTGCCCTGTGCCCGGTGGGTATTGGAATGAGGGCGTGTTGCCCTGTGCTCGGGTATCGGAGTGAAGGTAGCGTGTTGCCCTGTGCCCGGTGGGTATTGGAGTGAAGGTGGCGTGTTGCCCTGTGCCCGGTGGGTATTGGAGTGAAGGTGGCGTGTTGCCCTGTGCCCGGTGGGTATTGGAGTGAAGGTGGCGTGTTGCCCTGTGCCCGGTGGGTATTGGAGTGAAGGTGGCGTGTTGCCCTGTGCCCGGTGGGTATTGGAGTGAAGGTGGCGTGTTGCCTTGTGCCCGGTGGGTATTGGAGTGAAGGTGGCGTGTTGCCTTGTGCCCGGTGGGTATTGGAGTGAAGGTGGCGTGTTGCCTTGTGCCCGGTGGGTATTGGAGTGAAGGTGGCGTGTTGCCTTGTGCCCGGTGGGTATTGGAGTGAAGGTGGCGTGTTGCCTTGTGCCCGGTGGGTATTGGAGTGAAGGTGGCGTGTTGCCTTGTGCCCGGTGGGTATTGGAGTGAAGGTGGCGTGTTGCCTTGTGCCCGGTGGGTGTTGCAGTGACGGTCCCGTGTTGTGTTCACAGATGGGCGAGGAGCAGCTGGTGAGCCCCGAGGAAGTGTGCTGTGCTCTCCGCAGCTCGGGCACAGAGGAGCCCCTGGCCTGGCTGCAGACGGAGCTGCCCCAGATGCTGGACAGTATCGCCGACCTGGCCTCCCAGAAAGGCCACACCATGGCCCAGGACCAGGTGGGCCCTGTCTCCAGGGACGAGGCGCGTCAGGCCTGGCTACACGCTGCGGGGGACTTCGAGGAGGCTGTGGGAGAGTGCGTCAGGAGCCGGGCTCACAAGGTAGGGGAGCGGGAGGGGGAGGTACCGTTTTGATAAACTAAACGTTTTAAGGCTGCCCGATGGTTCTTGGATTGAAATCCCCAAACTTTTCTCCCAATTTGATCATACTTGGGTTTGCTGAGGGGTGTTTTATGTGAAGGAATGACATCTTGCTGTGTAATTTATTTGAAAATCCCCCCCCCCCCCCCCTTTTCCAGTTCCGGGAGATCTGCGCCATGGGCTTCTCCGACCAGCAGGAGGTGCTGCAAGCTCTCTACATGAACAGGGGCGATGTGGACAAGGCTGTCATCGACCTGCAACGCCAACTCCTTGAACCGTTCCACACACACATCTGGCAGGAGGACGAGGTGTCCATTCAACTGGACCATCCCAACAGAGAGGTCAGTGGGCATGGGCTGGGTTCAGGGGGGTACGGGAAACCAGCCCGACGGAGAGGTTAGCGGGCTCAGGGTAGGGGGGTCAGGGGCTCCCCTTTTTGCCACGATTGGCCAATGACTTCAAAACTCCACTCAACATGGTTGGCCAACGCTCATCAACTCCCTCACATCCATAGTTGGCCAATGCCCCTCAACACCTACATCTCCATAGTTGGCCAACGTCCCTCAACACCTACATCTCCATAGTCGGCCAACGCCCCTCAACACCTACATAGTCAGCCAATGCCCTTCCACTCTCTCAGCTTTATAGTTGGCCAATGCCCTTCAACATCTACATCTCCATAGTTAGCCAACGCCCCTCAACTCCCACATCTCTATGTAGTCAGCCAACGCCCTTCAACTCCCTCAGCTCCATAGTCGGTCAAGACCCCTCAACTCCGTGAGCTCCATAGTCGGCCAACGCACTTCAACACCTACATCTCCATAGTCGGCCAACACCCTTCAACACCTACATCTCCATAGTCGGCCAACGCACTTCAACGCCCACATCTCCATAGTCGGCCAACACCCTTCAACACCTACATCTCCATAGCCGGCCAACGTTGTTCAACGCCCACATCGCCATAGTCAGCTAACGCCCTTCAGCACTTACACCTCCAGAGTCGGCCAACACCCCTCAACTCCCGTGTCTCCATAGTCGGCCTATGTCCTTTGATCCTCTGACCGCTGACCCCCGTCCAACACCGGCACCTCCAAATCCTGTTGCGTGTTGGACTGGGGTCGACAAAGTTAAAAATCTCCATAACCACCTGATGAAGGAGCGTCGCTCCGAAAGCTAGTGCTTCCAAATAAACCTGTTGGACTATAACCTAGTGTTGTGTGTGATTTTAAACCTCCAAATCCTGACCTCTATAGTCAGCCAATGCCCTCTCCTCCCTGATCTCTCAACTCTCTTAGTCCCATATTTGACCAACGCCCTTCAACTCCCTGATCGCCATAGTTGGCCAAACTGCTCAGTTCTCCGACCCCCGACATTTGACCAATGCCCCGAATTCGCTTGTTCCCAGGATGTGACAAGAACCTCCCTGAGCTCTTGACCCCCTCAATAGTTGGCCATCCCCCCGCATCTCCCGAGCCCCGTACCTGACCCTCCGTGGGGCGGCCTGCGTTGTCAATCCCTCCAGCTGCGTATTTGGCCCTGGACCCGGCGAGTGCCAAGGAGGGGAGGGGGAAGCAGGCGTTTCCCAACTCGCCCTTGCTGGAAATCAAACTCTGCTTTTCCCCGAGCCGTCACAGGGAGTCCACAATATTCCCCGAGTTACCCTGCAGAGTGTCCTCTGGACTCAGTGTTGGGCTTGAGAGCTTTGGGGGCGTGAGCTCTCCCATGTCCTCACGCGCCCCCACCCCATCCCAACACCAGGCCTTGTCATCGCACGGTCTGCTGTTACACACAAACCATTGTTTGACGGCGAACAGTCCCCGTGAACGGCTATTCATCCTCCCAGCCAGACCGTTATCCACTCCTCTCTCTGTCCAACGTCCACCGACGGTCCGACCTCCCCCCGGCGCTTTGCCCTGACCCATTCCACCCCACCATTTCTTCTCCATAAAAATCCCAGAATCCCGACAGTGTGGAAGCAGGCCATCCGGTCCATCGAGTCCACGCTGTCCCTCACACCCAAACCCACCCTCCGACCCAATCCCAGGGCTAACCCACCTAGCCTGCGCATCCCTGGCACTATGGGTAATTTAGCATGGCCAATCCACCCTAACCTGCACATCGCTGGGCACTATGGGTAATTTAGCACGGCCAATCCACCCTAACCTGCACATCTTTGGACTGTGGGAGGAAACCGGAGCACCCAGAGGAAACCCATGCAGACATGGGGGGTGCGGGGTAAATGTACAAACCCCACACAGACAGTCGCCTGAGGGTGGGATCGAACTCAGGTCCCTGGTGCTGTTTGGGACCCTATCAAGTATGGACTGTGGTGCTCAGGGCTTGATATTGTCAACTTTAAAACGATGACTGTTGGATTGACCAGCCTTCAGTCCTGTTCATCTCTCCACCACTACTACTTTTTGAGAATATCAATTTCTTTTGATTCCTCCTTCCCAGTGGACCTTTGGTTCCTGAGCGTTTCCGGAAAGTTCCTTGTTTTGTCCCCTGTGAAGGCCGAACTGTCGTTGTGAAGTTACTCTGCCTTTCCCTTGCCCTCCATTATCACTTCTCCCATTTGTAAGGGGCCTATGTCTATCTTCACTTGTCTTCTTCCTTCATGTGTACTTAACAGAAGCTCTTACAGTCTGCTTTTCAGTTCCTCGCAAGTTTATTCTCGTACTCGATTCTCCCCTCCCCTTTGAATTAACTTTTGGTCTTGCTTTTCTAAATTCAAAACTGCTCCCAGTCCTGGGGATTGCAACTTTTCTAGCAACTTTACATTGACTGCTCTTTGGACCCAATACTGGCCCTAACTATTTTTTTTGTTAACCATTGACACTCAATATTCTGAACCCCAGAGACGGCCGAAAACTAGAACAACCTGTCTATGTAATCAGACAAAATCTTCCAGATCCCTGTTCGTCTCACAGTTGGCCACCACCCATTGCTCCCCGCACTCCATAGTTGGCCAATGATCGACGCCCCCCTGGCCCTCCATCCGTGACAGAAATGGTCATTAACATATCAGTATGTATGTTCAGTGGAGGCTGATGGGTAAATTATCCAACACCCTGACCCCCAGGGTTCGTATATTATCGGGTCTCACGTACCGCCTGGTAATGGAGACTGTGGAGCTCTGTCACTCCATGACAGTTGTACAATCCCCTCTGGCCTTTCCGTCTCCTATTCCCTCCTTCCCTGCCTTCCACTACGGCTCTCCCACTCTGCACTTCACTTTATAGTCATTGCCAGCCCACTCCACCCCACTCAATGCCCCTTGCTCCATTATGGCTGATTACCAGTCACCCTCTCCCTCACATGCCCTCTCTGTCTCCTTCCCTGAGTCTGTCCCA
>NW_025206875.1:5168-12155 GCF_004010195.1 Chiloscyllium plagiosum | reverse complement strand
GGAGTGAGGTAGTATTGAAGGGACTCATTACTACCAGTTTACAATTGAAAGTTTAAAAATGTTTGCTGCAGCACCAATACTGAGCTGAACATTTCCACGATAAATGTCAGGGCTGATGCTGGCTGGGACGTATCTGGCACAGCATGTTTCTTATCAAGGGAGTAACACAGTGGATCAGATTCTCTGATGTAATAACATTACATTACAGCGTGGAAACAGGCCCTTCGGCCCAACAAGTCCACACCGACCCACCGAAGCGCAACCCACCCATACCCCTTCATTTACCCCTTACCTAACACTACAGACAATTTAGCATGGCCAATTCACCTGACCTGCACATCTTTGGGCTGTGGGCGGAAACCGGAGCACCCGGAGGAAACCCACGCAGACACAGGGAGAACGTGCAAACTCCACACAGTCAGTCGCCTGAGGCGGGAATTGAACCCGGGTCTCAGGCGCTGTGAGGCAGCAATGCTAACCACTGTGCCGCCCACAACTTGTGTCTTCAATTCCAAAATATTTAATGAGAAGGAAATGCTTTTGTTGGAGTGCTGGGTGGCAAGATCTCAAACAAATTTTATTTAGTAGCAGATCAGACTTCTAAGATTTAAATAACATGTCACAAAATCTGATTCGGAGATGCTGGTGTTGGACTGGGGTGTACAAAGTTAAAAATCACACAACACCAGGTGTTTTTTTTTAGATTACTTACAGTGTTGAAACAGGTCCTTCGGTCCAACAAGTCCACACCGCCCCGCCGAAGTGCAACCCACCCAAACCCCTACAGTTACCCCTTACCTAACACTACGGGCAATTTAGCATGGCCAATTCACCTGACCTGCACATCTTTGGACTGTGGGAGGAAACCGGAGCACCCGGAGGAAACCCACGCAGACACAGGGAGAACATGCAAACTCCACACAGTCAGTCGCCTGAGGTATTGAACCCGGATCTCTGGCGCTGTGAGGCAGCAGTACTGGGAATTGTGCCACCGTGCCGCCCCAGGTTATAGTCCAACAGGTTTAATTGGAAGCACATTAGCTTTCAGAGCGATGTTCCTTCATCAGGTTATTGTCAATTAAACCTGTTGGACTATAACCTGGTTTTGTGTGATTTTTAACTTTGTTCACAAAAATTGGATCATATCACAGGATCATAAAATCCCACATTGCAGATAGAGGCCATTCAGCCTATCAGGTCTGCGTTAACCCTCCAAAGAGTATGCCACCAAAA
This sequence comes from Chiloscyllium plagiosum, assembly GCF_004010195.1. Classification (NCBI taxonomy): domain Eukaryota; kingdom Metazoa; phylum Chordata; class Chondrichthyes; order Orectolobiformes; family Hemiscylliidae; genus Chiloscyllium; species Chiloscyllium plagiosum. The sequence continues at coordinate 10,922 of NW_025206875.1, read as the reverse complement.
TTCCCCATCGTACCACCGTAATCCTGCATTTATCAAAGCTATCACACATAGAATGCACACATTTGGACTGTGGGAGGAAATTGGAGCATCCGCTGAAAACCCACACAGACATGGGGAGAATGTCTAAAGTCCACACAGACAGTCTTCTAAGGCTAGAATTAAATCTGGGTCCCTGGCGTTGCAAGACAGCAATGATAAGCACAATGCCACCAGAGGTAATGGCGACGGCAATTTATATTCATGCCACATAAATGCCAGGAGACGGCAATTTATATTCATGCCACATAAATGCCAGGAAATAGTGATGACAATACCAATCTAATATTCACCCTATGACATTCACTGCTACTATTCCTGAATCCGTCCTTATCAACACCTTGGGGATTACCATTGAGTGGAAAATCGTTGGATTTACAGTATGAACACAGTGGATGGAAGAGAAGGTCAGAGTCTAGGAATATGCGGTGAATAACTCAGCTCCTGATTCCCCAAATCCTGTCCACCAAAAATAATGCGCAAATCAGGAGTACAATGGAATATAACCTAATTTCCCTGGATGGGTGCAACTCCAAGAATACACAGGAATTTTAACACCATCAGGATGAATCAGCCCGTTTGATTGGTATCACATCCATATGCGTCCGCTGTCCCAACACTGATGCTCAGTAGCAGTAGTGTGTACCATCTACAAGATGCACGGCAGAAATTCACCAAACATCCTGAGACAGTACCATTCAAAACCAGGATCATGATCATCCAGAAGGATAGGCCAGTAGATACATGGACACACTACCATCCAAAGTTCCCCTCCAAGTCAAAGGGTGAGCATTTATATTCACTGCTTTCCTTCATGGCTGCCCCTCTGGTTCTCGTCACTTCCTCCGCTGCTCCCGCTCTTTCTGTGAAAGAGAAAACACCGCTGCCCGCGACCAGTACGTAATTTTTAAAAGCTGCCTTGCCTTAGCTGCAGTATTCCGGGTTCGTCTTACCTCCGCTGCTGCTCGCACTCAAAATGCGATTGAATATATTTGGTAATAAGTTTACATACTAAAATGTCCCTATGGAGACAAACAGATGTGATGTCTTTTTAATAAAGGGAGAGTAGCAGAGCTACATTGTTGATTCAATAAAATGCCTTACAGATGAAAGACTCAACAGACAATCAAGGCATTTTCAATGTATAACTTCAGTTAAATCACACTGTAAATTTTTTGCTATAAATTCTGTGCCTTACAATCGTGTCCTCCATGATGATGGAGCGTCGCTCCGAAAACTAGTGCTTCCAATTAAACCTGTTGGTGTGTAATTTTTAACTTTGCACACCTCAGTCCGACACCAAATCTTTAACCTTAGATTTCAACAGGGAGACTGTGAGCAGCGATAGAAGACAGACTTTTCTAAAACGGAACTATTTAGCTTTGTTAATGGATAACTGAGGATTGCTGGTGTTTTGACAACAAGTTGAATTTGACCAATTAATTGACCAATTAATTAATTAACATTCAGTCATTCAAAGCCAAATGAATTTAGAAACTGATGGTGTTTACAGCATGAAATCAATCACGTTGCAAGAATTTTATGCAATACGTCAAACCGGGATTTTTTAAAGTTGGTCCTTGCTAACTGTTCATCAAAACAGACAGCGCGTGTCACCTGAAAGGGGCTCTGAAAAGGAAATCTCAGAAAGCACTATCTATCAAAGATACCTTTTCAATTAAAAACATTAACAAGTAAGATGCCCATCTAGGGAGAAACAGCAGAATCGGAAGGACGGATGGAAGACAGCGTAAGAGAGTATATGGACTGTGAGACATTAAGTTGACTTAATGTTTAATAATTGTATTATTAGAGCAGCTTTTTAATAGCATCAGGATCAGGTAGCGATTAGTTAACAGAAAGGGGGCTCAGATTTGTTAATAGTTTTGTCGGGTGTTCACTGTTAGTGTTAGGAAAATGAATTGTTACTTTTTTTTAGACCGTGGAAATCAGGAGTTTCTTTCACTCACTTTTTGAAGATCTTGGTGTGGTGAGCTTTTCTGGGTGTTTTCGTTTTAATTAGCAGAGAGGTTCGACACCCATGTTGTAACACATTGAGCACTTGTCGCCCAGGATTTAAAATGATTGGCTGTTCAGGTCCCAGGTAGGGGCTCGACTCTGAGATCTGCCTGGTTCATTACAGGACCTGAACGGATCAGAATGGATTTGGACAGATTCAAAGAGACTTGGGGATTAGCCTCCTAATATTTAGATAAACCATAGGTGATAATACCTCTTTAATTTCGGTTATTTGTGGTTGGTTCGATGAAAAGGCAGAGAAATGCTGGGGGGTGGAAAAGGCAACTTGGGGAGTTTTACAGAAGGTGAGCTGGGAAAAGCTGCTGGAAGTGGCAGACAAGCTGGAGCTGGGGTTGTCTGTGAAGAAAGAAGAAGCTGTTACAGAAATAACTCGACATTTAGCTGTGCTGGAAAAGTATTCAGAATCTTTGCCAATGGTTAAAATTCAATTTAAAATGAAGCAGCTTGAATTAGAGGCAAATTAAAAAGAAATATAAAGGGAAATGAAACTGTTTGAATTACGCTTACAAGCAAAGGGGAAAGAAAGAGAGAGAAGGTCTTGTCACTTCTTCAACATTCTGTTCTTCCACATAAGCAAAACGAAAAAGAGAGTTTGAACTTCAGAAGTTGCAAATTTATCAGGAAAGTCATTTCAAAAGGGGAGGCGAAGGGAGAGGTAGAGATACATACAAACAGGTTAAAACATTCCCACCTTTCTATGAGAAAGCTGTCGAAGCCTACTTTATTTCATTTGAAAAATTGGCTAGGCAGATGGAGTGGTCAGAGAGCATTTGGGGAATATTAATTCAGGCTTAGCTGGTAGGCCAGGGCGAGTGAGGTTTTTGCAGCGCCGTCAGATAAGGGCTCACAGGATTATGCAGATGTCAAACAGACAATGTTGAGTGTCTACGGATTGGTATCAGAAGTGTACAGGCAGAGGTCCAGAACCATAAGTCTGATCTGGTTCCTCCTTTGAGTTTGAAAGAATTACCAGAGCATTTTTAATAGATGGGTGTGGGCCTTTAAAGCAGACAAGTCATGTGAGGCTGTAAGAAAGGCTATTCCACTTAAGGAGTTTAAAAATTCATTCCAGAGATGGTAAGAATTCATGTGGATGAACAGAATGTTCAAAAGTGACAAGAGCTGCAGAGACAGCATACACATGGTGCATACAGCGAAATTCTGCTTCTGACAGGAATTTCATCCCATGAGGGATACAAATCGGGAGAAAGGGAGATCCTTTACCACAACAAAGAAAAGAATATCACCCTAAAACTAGTGAGAAGATTTGTAGCTCTGGTGCTCGTTGTTGTGGTTCTGTTCGCCGAGCTGGGAATTTGTGTTGCAGACGTTTCATCCCCTGTCTAGGTGACATCGTCAGTGCTTGGGAGCCTCCTGTGAAGTGCTTCTGTGATCATTCCTCTGGCATTTGCCGAGACACCTAGATAGGGGATGAAACATCTGCAACACAAATTCCCAGCTCGGCGAACAGAACCACAACAACCCTAAAACTAGCTAGTCACAGGTGAAAGAAGTAGCTGGTAAGCCAGGTGTTTCCAGTGTGATAAGGTGGGACACACAAAGTCCCAGTGCTGTTTGTTGAAGAAAGGCATTGTGGGAAAATACGTGGCAAAAAAGACTAAGACAGTAGAATTAGTGCAAGTAGCAAAGGAAACCCCAAGGAAAGTGACGAAGAGACAAGAGAGTACACAGACGAGGCAGGGGCTGGGTATTGAATTAATGACTCAGCTCTATAAAGACACCACCTCTGTGGTTAAAACTTACTCAGGAAGAACAAGGGGAGATGGGAACGAGGTTGCAATTTTAAGGCATATAGTATCTGAACAATCTCTAACGTGTGAAGTGGAAGGATTTGCACTCTTTCTCACATATTAACAAAAAGGCCGAAAATTTTTGGAATAGATGGATGGAGATGATTCTCCCCCTGTGTAAGATCAGATTGGAGAGCCAATCAAGACCGGGGAAGTGATAGTGGGAGTGATTAACAGAGTGTCAGGAATGTAGTTTGTTTGTGAAGACAATCTAGCAGGATCCAAGGTGGGAGTGATGCCTCTTGTGGTGTACAATCCAAAGAAAAGCAGGGAACTGAGGAGTTAAAAGAAAAACATCCTGGAACTTTTCCAAACTGTACAGTAATAAGTTACAGCAAAAAACTAAAGAGAAAAATGAAGGTGTTGAGCTTCAGTTACCCAACACCACGCATGATGAAAATGTGTAGGAAAAAACCTAAGCAGGTAGAGGGTCAGGCAGAGGTCTTCAGTCTTGAAAGGCGAATGGATTTACAACGGAAAGATGAGGCAATAAAATCCCTAATATGATGCATATACAGGAAAGAAATTATAATGTTTTCCCAAAGGTTATTATCTTAACGGTAGAATCCTAAGGTGAAATGGAAGCCACAGCAGGTAAATTCAGAGGACAAACGGATAGCAGTGCACCAGATTGTGTTGCTGCTAGCTTACAGGCAGGAGACTTTTGTGGATATACCCATTTCAAACAGATATGCTGTTTTGGAAAATGTCGTGGGTGATGGTTTCTCAGGGGAACGTAGCACGAACAGCCAAGTTTCTGGTATTGAGGTGGGCTCTAATGCAACGAGGGGTACGTCGGCTTCCAAGAGATCAATTGTGTAAGGGGATTCTGTAGTCAAAGGTACAGACAGACGTTTCTGTGGCCAGCAGAGAAAAAGCAGAATGCTTTGTTGTTTACCTGGTGCCAGGATCAAGGATGTCTCAGAGAGGGTGCCGGGGGAGAGGGGCCAGCAAGAGGTCATTGCCCACATTGGAATCAACGATATTGGAAGGGAGAAGTTTGAGACTCTGAAAGGAGATTACAGAGAGTTAGGCTGAAATTTAAAAAGGAGGTCCTCAAGGGTAGTAATATCTGGATTACTCCCAGTGCTACGAGCGAGTAAGGGCAGGAATAGGATGATAGAGGAGATGAATGCATGGCTGAGGAGCTGGTGTATTGGACAAGGATTCATATTTTTGGATCATTGGAATCTCTTTTGGGGTAGAAGTGACCTGTACAGGAAGGACGGGTTGCACGTAAATTGGAAGGGGAATAATATACAGGCAGGGGAATTTGATAGAACTGCTTGGGAGGATTTAAACTAGTAAGCTTGGGGGTGGGAGCGATCCAGGCAGATAGTGAGGAAAGAGATCAATCTGAGACGGGTACAGCTGAGAACAGAAGTGAGTCAAACAGTCAGTGCAGGCAGGGGCAAGGTAGGACTAATAAATTAAACAGTATTTATTTAAAAGCAAAGGGCCTAACAGAGAAGGCGGATGAACTCAGAACATGGTGAGGAACATGAGACTGAGATATCATAGCAATTAAGGAAACATGGCTCAGGGGTGGGCAGGACTGGCAGCTTAATGTTCCAGGATATAAATGCTACTGGAAGGACAGAAAGGGAGGCAAGAGAGGAGGGGGAGTGGCATTTTTGATAAGGGATAGCATTACAGTGTGCTGAGGGAGGATATTCCTGGAAATACTTCCAGGGAAGTTATTTGGGTGGAACTGAGAAATAAGAAAGGGATGATCACCTTATTTGGATTGTATTATAGACCCCCCAACAGTCAGAGGGAAATTGAGAAACAAGCTTGTAAGGAGATCTCAGCTATCTGTAAGAATAATAGGGTAGTTATAGTAGGGGATTTTAACTTTCCAGTCATC
>NW_025206875.1:4920-5097 GCF_004010195.1 Chiloscyllium plagiosum | reverse complement strand
CTATTCTTGGGAAATAAGGCAGGGCAGGTGACTGAGGTGTCAGTGGGGGAGCACTTTGGGGCCAGCAACCATAATTCTATTCGTTTTAAAATAGTGATGGAAAAGGATAGACCAGATCTAAAAGTTGAAGTTCTAAATTGGAGAAAGGCCAATTTTGACGGTATTAGGCAAGAACTT
>NW_025206875.1:2855-3658 GCF_004010195.1 Chiloscyllium plagiosum | reverse complement strand
CTGAGGACCGCCGCACTGTCGGAGGGTCAGCGCTAAGGGAGTGCCACACTGTCGGAGGGTCAGTCCTGAGGGAGTGGGCACTGTCAGAGGGTCAGCGCTGAGAGAGCGCCATACTGTCGGAGGGTCAGCGCTAAGGGAGTGCCGCACTATCGGAGGGTTAGTCCTGAGGGAGTGGGCACTGTCGGAGGGTCAGCGCTGAGAGAGCGCCGCACTGTCGATGGGTCAGTGCTAAGGGTGTGCCGCACTGTCGGAGGGTCAGTGCTTAGGGACTGGGCACTGTCGGAGGGTCAGTGCTGAGTGAGTGGGCACTGTCGGAGGGTCGGTGCTGAGGGAGCGCTGCACTGTCGGAGGGTTAGTGATGAGAGAGTGGGCACTGTCAATAGAGCAGTGCTGAGGGAGAGCCACATTGTTGGAGGGTCAGTGCTGAGAGAGTGCCGCACTGTCGTGGGGTCAGTGCTGAGGGAGTGCCGCACTGTTGGAGGGTCAGTGCTGAGGGAGTGGGCACTGTCAGAGAGTCAATGCTATGGGAGTGGGCACTGTCGCAATGTCAGTGCTGAGGGAGTGCCACATTGTCAGTGGGCCAGTGCTGAGGGAGCGACGCACTGTTGATGGGTCAGTGCTGTGGGAGCGCCACACTGTCAGAGGGTCAGTGCTGAGGGAATAGGCACTATCGGAGGGTCAGTGCTGTGGGAGTGGGCACTGTCGGAGGGTCAGTACTTAGGGAGGGCCGCACGGGTGGAGGGTCAGCACTGAGGGAGCGCCGCACTGTCTGAGGGTCAGTGCTGAGGGAGTGCCGCACTGTC
>NW_025206875.1:0-2032 GCF_004010195.1 Chiloscyllium plagiosum | reverse complement strand
CGCTGAGAAGTGCCGCACTGTCGGAGGGTCAATGCTGAGGGAGTGTGCTCTGTCGGAGGGTCAGTGCTGATGGAGTGCCGCACTGTCGGAGGGTCAATGCTGAGGGAGCGCCGCACTTTCGGAGAGTCAGTGCTGAGGGAGTGCCGCACTGTCGGAGGGTCAATGCTGAGGGAGTGTACTCTGTCGGAGGGTCAGTGCTGAGGGAGTGCCGCACTGTCGGAGGGTCAGCGCTGATGGAGTGGGCACTGTCGGAGGATCAGTGCTGAGCGAGTGCCGCACTGTTGGAGGGTCAGTGCTGAGGGAGTGAGCACTGTCGGAGGATCAGTGCTGCGGGAATAGGCACTATCGGAGGGTCAGTGTTGAAGGAGCATTGCACTGTTGGATGGGTAGCGCTGACGGAGTGGGCTCTGTCGATGCGTCAGTGCTGAGGGAGCGCCGCACTGTCGGAGGGTCAGTGCTGAGGGAGTGGGCACTGTTGGAGGGTCAGTGCTGAGACAGTGGGTGCTGTCAGAGGGTCAATGCTGAGGGAGTGGGCATTGTCGGAGATTCAGCGCTGAGGGAGTGCTGCACTGTCGGAGGGTCAGCGCAGAGGGAGCGCCGCATTGTCGGAGGGTCAGTGCTGAGGGAGTGGAAACTGTCGGAGGGTCAGTGCTGAGGGAGTGGGCTCTGTCAGGGGCTCAGTGCTGAGGGAGCTCTGCACTGTCAGGGGGTCAGTGCTGAGGGAGTGGGCTCTATAGGAGGGTCAGTGCTGAGGGAGTGCCGCACTGTCGGAGGGTCAGCGCTGAGGGAGCGCCGCACTGTCGGAGGGTCAGTGCTGAGGGAGTGCTGCACTGTCGGAGGGTCAGTGCTGAGGGAGCGCCGCATCGTCAAGGGGGCAGTGCTGAGGGAATGGGCACTGTCGGAACGTCAGCGCTGATAGAGTGGGCACTGTCGGAGGGTCAGTGCTGAGGGAGTGGGCACTGTCAGAGGGTCAGCGCTGAGGGAGTGCTGCACTGTCAGCTGGTCAGTGCTGAGGGAGTGCTGCACTGTCGGAGGGTCAGTGCTGATGGAGCTGGCACTGTCGGAGGGTCAGTGCTGAGGGTGTGGGTGCTGTCAGAGGGACAGCGCTGTGGGAGTGGGCATTGTCGGAGGGTCAGTGCTGAGGGAATGCCGCACCGTTGGAGGGTCAGCGCTGAGGGAGTGGGCACTGTCGGAGGGTCAGCGCGGAGGGAGTGGGCACTGTTGGAGGGTCAGCGCTGAGAGTGGGTGCTGTCAGAGGGTCAACGCTGAGGGAGTGCCGCACTGTTGGAGGGTCAGTGCTGAGGGAGAGTCAGTGCTGAGGGAGGGTCAGTGCTGAGGGAGGGTCAGTGCTGAGGATGGGTCAGGGCTGAGGGAGGGTCAGTGCTGAGGGAGGGTCAGTGCTGAGGAAGGGTCAGTGCTGAGGGAGTGGGTGCTGAGGGAGGGTCAGTACTGAGGGAGGGTCAATGCTGAGTGAGGGTCAGTGCTGAGGGAGTGGGTGCTGCGTGAGGGTCAGTGCAGAGGGAGTGAGTGCTGAGGGAGTGTCAGTGCTGAGGGAGAGTCAATGCTGAGTGAGGGTCAGTGCTGAGGGAGGGTCAGTGCTGAGGAAGGGTCAGTGCTGAGGGAGTGGGTGCTGAGGGAGGGTCAGTGCTGAGGGAGTGGGTGCTGAGGGAGGGTCAGTGCTGAGGGAGTGGGTGCTGAGGGAAGGTCAGTGCTGAGGGAGGGTCAGTGCTGAGGGAGTGGGTGCTGAGGGAGTGGGTGCTGTCATGTCTAGTGAGGTGGATGATATGTGGAGAGCGCGGCCATACCTGTTGGAGCTGGTATTTCTCCCTCAGATGGATTCTCATCGCTGCTCTCTCTGCTTGCCGCCGGGCGAAGTCTGCATCTCGTTTCTTCCTGCCAACAGTAAGCACTTTGTGAGCCAGAAACCAATATCGCCCCATCACCAACTTGTAAACGTGGAGAGGTTTAAACCATGGTACCCAAAGATCAGAATAATCCCGTCAGGGAAGGGGGAGGGAGAAATCCATGCGAA
>NW_025206874.1:3738-12150 GCF_004010195.1 Chiloscyllium plagiosum | reverse complement strand
TTGGTCTATATGCAGAAGATATGTGGGGGCGCAGAAATTAGGAGGGAACGAGATGTCGGCATAGAGCCGAAAGAGAGTGACTAACAGTTGGACATAGGAATTGATAATGATTTGTTTGGAGAATTAACAACTGTACACGGAGACTGTTTATGACTAACCATCGTTATTGTGTAATGGCTGCTGTGCTATAACTAGGCCTGGTGGGTGTGTCGGGGGCTAGGACATGGGAGACTTCAGGCCTCTAAAATGATTGAAATTGGTATGGATGGTCGCGGGGTTCTCAAGCAGAAAATGCTCTGTTACTTTTTCAGCATGCGCTGAGCTATGGTGGAACACTGCAGTCAGCCTGAGATAGAAACGTTGCCGAGGAACATGGTTCTGTGCAAAAGGAGCAGTCAACTGGAAGCTCAGGGACATATTTGGCAATAGAACTTTGTATTCTGCAAAACGGTCATTCAATCCAGACTTCATTTCCCAAGGTAGTGGCGACCACAATATGAGCAGTGAATCTATTCGACTGGATTGTGCAAAGTGGAGGTAAAGTGTGGCTTCACCTAGAAGGTGTATTTGAGCACTTGTGTACTAAGCAGGGAGTTAAGAAATGGACAAGGAAGGAGAAGCAAAAAGCAAGAAGAAAGGATAGCGTAGAAGATATTATTAGAAATGTTGTTAATAAATGGGTAAGAAAGCGACCATAAAGGCACTATACCTGAATGCTCGTACTTTTCAGAAGAAGGTTGGGGATATAACGGCATAAATTATCACGAACGAATACAATTTAGTAGACATTGTAGAGACATGGAGACCGCATAGTCAAGACTGGGAGGTAAATATTCACGGTCATGAGACAATTCAGAAGGACAGAAATGGTGGTAAGGAAGGTGGTGTAACTCAAACATTCAAGGACAACCTCAGACCGATGCTGACAGATGATATACGTTCTATGGAGAATGAGTTTGAATCCATTTGGGAGGAAATTAGAAATTCGAAGAAGAAAATGTCATTGATTGTCGGAGTCTATCCGCCTCCATATTTTAAGATAACATTGGGGAGGGCAGGAAACAAAGACATAAATAACACCTGAAAAAATGGTATGGCAATTATCATGTGGATTTTAATCAACATGTCGATCGGTAGAAGCAGCTCAGTCAGGGTAGCCTTGATGAGGAGAGTATTGGGTATCTGCGATAGATTCCTTAACTACTGTGTAATGGAACAGGCCAACAAGGGGAGAGGCCAAATTAGATTTGGTACCGGGTAATGAACAAGGCAAGGTGATAGATTTGGCGGTAGGTGAGCACTTTGGTGATAGTTACCAAAATTCAATTATGTTTACTTGAGCTTTTTAAAGGGATAGGTATACACCGGAGAGCTACAAACTTGTTAAAACTCGCCAGGTGACTAAACAGATAGATGTGGATAATGTCGTTCATGTAATGCACGTTTGGATTTCAGTTAGCCGTTTGATAAATTCCGCCATGGTAGATGACTGCACAAAATATTGAGGTATGGGCTTGAGGAGGATTTCGTGCTTTGAACTAGAAATTAGCCAGCTAAAGAAGACAGAGGGTGTTATTTGATGGGAAAACGTCATCCTGGAATTCAGTTGCTTTTGGTGTACTGCAACGATCTGGTTTGGGCTCACTGCTTTTTCTCATTTTTATTAACAACCTGGATGGGGGCGTAGAAGGATGGGTTCGTAAATTTGCGGATGAAACTAAGTTCGGTACAGTTGTGCATAGTGCTGAAAGATATTGTAGGTTACATAGGGACACAGGTAAGATGCAGAGCTGGGCTGAAGGTTGACAAATGGAATTTAATGCAGAGAAAATGTGAGAAAGAGCATGACATTAAAATTAGCACAGAATATAAAGATCGATAGCAGAAGTTTCTATTAAAATATAAAATGAAAAAGAGTGGCAAATGTAAACGTTGACACTTTCGTGGATAATAAGGGGCATTTACTTATGGGATATGCGGAAATAGCCGTGACATTGAACAGGCACTTGCATCGGTCTTCACGGTGGAGGATATCAATAACATGCCAGTAGTTGACAAAGTGATGACGGTTGGTGATGACCTGGGAACAGTCATTATTACAAAAGAGCAAGTGTTGGATTGTTGGAGCTAATTAACACGATAGTGTGTTAAAAAGAAGTGCGCTGGTGGTATTTTTCCAAAATTCGTTGTTCTCTGGGGTAGTCACAGCTGATTGGAAAACACAAATATGACATCACTGTTTAAAAAGGGAGGCAGACAGAATATGAGGAATTAGATCAGATTACTTACAGTGTCGAAACAGGCCCTTCGGCCCAACAAGTCCATACCGACCACCGAAGCGCAACCCACCCAGACCCATTCCCCAACATTATAGAACTTTGTTTAACCTCTGTAGTGCACCACGGTCCCGCGGAATGAATGGTTCCTGGGGAAGGCGGACAAGGGCGGAGAGGGGAATATATGTTTGGTAATAGTATTTCGCTGGAGGTGGTGGAATTAGGAAAATATTTCGTTGATGACTTGGAGTACCACAGCGCTTAAGGTTCCAGACCATGTTCTGAAAAACATGGGATGAGAATGAATCGTTGCTTCATGACGGACATTTGAAAGATGTGTCCAAAGTCCTTCTTTGGTTTAGTGAAAGTCTCAATGTCTTTGAGAAGCTAACTTAAGCAGCCAAAAGCATTGTGGCCACAAGAGCAGGTCATAGTCAGAGATTTTCGTGACTCCCGAAAGCCTGTCTGACACATCGCCTGCGACGACACGCCACCTATGATTTGTCACCGGCAGTCTCCACTAACAGCTGTTCACTCTTCGAGCGAGAGCGTTATTCACCTCATTGACCAAATGTTCTTCTCTTTCTTTTGTTCTTTCCCGACCAACTGTTTACTCCTTTACAATACAGAATGAGACATGATGGGATAGTTCCTGTTCGCCTGGATGATTGCAGTGTTAAAGAAACAATGCACAGGAGAAGCACAGCAGATTAGTCAGCATCTGAGTTGCAAGAGACATTTAAATCACAACCTTGTTGAGGATGCCTTAGTGCAGTTGCAACAAAACTGAAAAGCTCAACACCGTCCAGAACAGAGCAACTGAATTGAGCCGCAACACACAACTAATAAAACATCGACAAACATCCATTCCCACCACAACCAAACACTCAGACATGCAGTCTGCACCATCCACAAGATGCACTGCAAATGTTCACCAAGGGTCCTTAAACAGTACATTACAAAATCACAACTACTTCCATCTAATAGGAAAAGGGTAGTAGATAGGTAGGAAAGACCTACAACCCACAGACCATCCTGCTCTGGAAATATTTTGGCATTCCTCCAGAATCACTGGTCAAAACTGTGGATTTCACTCGCCTTTATTTTGGGTCTACCAACAGCACACGGAAACGATGGTTCAAGAAAGCAACTCATCACCACCTTGTCCAGTCAAATCAGGAATGAACAATAAATGCTGACCTGTTCTGGAATACCTACACCCGACGAAGAATGAAAATCATTTGCTTTGGAGTTTTGAGTCGTTCTCTCTTACTGAGATATATCTGGTTTTATTTGAGGGGTATCAAAGATGAGGATTTGCTGTTGGGAAACTGAAACGATGCATCACATCAGAATTTGATGGAGCTGCTTTGTTCCATGTAGCCTGAACCTCACCGGCCTTTGAAAATGAAAGCAGAATGTTACATTCACAGTGGAGTGAAAGCATTCACTATCTGAACTATCGAGACATAATTGGAGGGGCGCTGGAGAGGAACTGCAGTAATGTGGTGACGATTCAGTGACTTGTCTGCCCTGAAAATTCAACAGTGCAACCACACCGGGGAAAAGCCATTCAACTGTTCTGACTGTGGAAAGGGAGTTACTCAGTTTTCCAACTTGCTGACTCACCAGTGGGTTCACACGGAGAAGAAACCATTTAATTGTCCAGAGTATGGAAAAGGCTTCAAAAGTTCTCGCGAACTGCTGTACCATCAATGTGTTCACGTTGATGAGAAACCATTCAAGTGTTCTCACAGAGGGAGTGGGTTCAGGCCGTCACTTGATCTCACTTTACATCTGCGAACCCAGTGGACAGAGGCCGTTCGCCTGTCCTAAGAATGGGAAAACATTCAGTCATTCAGTCTGCTGACACACCAGTGAGTTCATACCATTCGTATGGGACCATTCGTCCGCTGTGATTTAAAGTAATTAAGTGATTCCTGCAATCTGCTGAAATACAAGAGAGTTCAACTGGAAAGAGACCATTCACCTGCTCTGACGTTTCTCAAACTTACTGAAAGACGAGTGAATTCATATAGGCGAGAGGCCATTCATATGTTCTGAATTGGGGAAAGGATGCACTTGAGCCATCCATCCTCCTGATACACCAACGGGTTCACTGTGACAATAATTTGTTTTAATGACGCCGTGTGGGAAATGCTTTATAAGTTTCCAATAATTGATGTCCCATAAACATGTTCACGCTGATGAGGACACAATCGTATGCTCTGATGTAGGATTGTTGTTTCTCTGATATAAGTGAATACACTTCACAAGGTCTTCATTTCGATGTGAAGAGCATTCAGAAATGCTGAATGCATCGATATATTCTTTGTTGCAAATCCACACTTAACAATGAAGAAGAGGATCAAGAACAGGGCAGTCAATGTATATCTACCAGTCTCCTCTAATTGGACAAAAATCCGGGGAAAAGAATCTTTGAAGTTGATGTGATTGAAAACTGAACAATTAAACACCAGATCACTTAAGAGATTAAACACATCCAATGAAGTAAACCCCGGCTGACTGAATGAACACAGTTCAATTCTCGATGCAATAACTCCATATCGCATTCACATGCGACCTCACTGGATTGTTTGCACTATTACCATCTTTCCAGACCGTAAAGGCTACTGCCTTCATTTGAGACAGAAGGGTCTGGTGGTGATTTAACCAGGTCAGAGAAGATTTAGAGAAGGACAACTTTGAAATTAACCTCAAACCAGTGATAGGAATTCGAACCACGCTGCGAGCATCACACTGTTTTATAAGCCAACAAAACAGCCAACTGAGCGAAACAGATTCCACCTGACTGGGCTGTCACACGTGCGAATGAGTATTTGAATCCCTTGCTACCCACAGTGCAAATTAACTGCCTCTCCACGCATGGTGGCTCAGTGTTTAGCACTGCTGCCTCAGAGCATGAGGGGCTGGCTTCGATTCCAGCCTCGGAGGCCTGTCTGTGTGGCGTTTGCACACTCTCCACGTGTCTGCGTGAGTTTCCTCCAGGTCCTCAAATTTCATCCCACAAGACAAACTGGTGTGCCGGTTAGTTGAATTGGCCATGATATATTACCAATACAGTAGGTTAATAGTTGGGGTAAATATAAGGGAGGGTAATGGGTTTGAGTGTTTTCTGGAGGGTTTGTGTGGACTTGTTGGGCCGAAGGGCCTGTTGCTGCACTGCAGGGATTCTCATGTGTTTTCTGGTGTTTCGTCACATCATTGCTACTCCTTAAGCTCTTTTCAAAGTCAGACCATGAAGATTTTCTCTCATTTGTGGGAACAAGTCCATATCTGCTGAGATTGGAGACCCGAGTGAATCACTTCCCAGGCAAGGAGCAAGGAAATGTTTCTCGCTCGTGTGAATATGCTCGTGCTCACTGAATAGAGATGACCAAGTGAATCTCTTTCCACACTATGTGCAGGCCTCTCTACAGTGTGCCCATTCTTATTTATCTGAAGCTTTGCTGATTTAATAAATTCCTTCTCATACACAGAACAGAAGAATGGTGTCTCTCCATCGTCATGTCGATCGGATGACATTAGGTGGGGTTGTGAAGATAATCGCTTACCAAACAGAGAAGACAAATCTCTCCCTTTGTTGAAGTCGTTTGCGTGCTATTAGGATTGATCCCCTAGTGGTTTGTCCCCATGTGAACAGGTTGATGTTGAATTAAGATTTTGAATTTACAACCTTTGCAGATCTGAAAGTTTATTTTTGAACAGTATGGGAAATGACATGCAAACCTGCCTACACACAGCATGGCCAATAAGAACACAGACAATCAAGCCTGTCCAAGCCATACAACGAACACCCAAAATGCCTCAGCATTGACCAAACAGGCTGACAAGGGAAACCATACATGATCACAGTTATTCACAAACCAGGGAATACACTTCCCAAGACAATCTACCAATAAGCTTCCTCGACCCGATAAACACAGCTGAACCAAAGGCCGAAGGGTAATCTTGTACCCCAGTGATATCAAAGCCACATGAAGCTCAGGTCAGCCAGGGATGCACCAGAATATCTTGCTCATCTCTGGAGATCAACAATGGTATCACCTTACTGCCAAGGAAAGGGACATTCTCACATACCCACGGAGAGAGCTGGAACCCCCTGATCCCATTCTTGAACTGATTGATGCTGCTGGATGCTTGATTGAGTCCAGATTGTATCAATCATGTCCAGAGCTTGTTCCGTAACCCGGATCCAACCAGGGGAGAGCCGGACGGGCAAGGGAAGCCTGGCAAAGTAGAATGAGAGACTGCAGATTAAGTTTTTCGCATCAATCCTAAGAGATTCCTCAGCTCGAAGGAAATTGACCGGGGCTCCACCAGTTCACTTTTTTGCTGTCTTGTGGTTTCTGAGCATTTGCTTTGGATGTGTCTCCTTGTTTTGCGGTTGCTGACTGCATGTCTTGTCAGTTTCAGGTGTCTCGTCTCAGTGTGTTTATCCATCAGACAAGTGTTTGTTTACAGTGCGGTGCGCGATAATCCTTCATTGCTTGACCTGTCAATCACTCACTGCTTGTGTGTTCTGTGAGTACTCCCTCTGTCTTTTCTCGAAAACTGAAGTGCAATGCTTAGCAGTCAGTGCAGGACGTCCAGTACGCCATGAGGGCAGGGAATTCCACACACTGCTGGGATGTGCTAGCTGGGCAACCGCAACTATGTGGTGAGAACGGCCCTGACCGAAGTTGTACAAGACAATATTGAGGAGGCATGTAAGTTTCGATTCCCTACAGTGTAGAAACGGACCCGTCGACCCAACAAGTCCACACCGACCCTCGGAAGAGTATGCCGTGCAGACCCATTTCCCTCCCACCAATGCACCTGGCACTATGGGCAATTTAGCACGGCGATTTCACCTGATTTGCACACCTTTGTGAATGTGTGAGGAAACCGGAGCACACGGAGGAGTCCCAGGCAGACATGGAGAGAATGTGCAAACTGCACACAGACAGTCGCCCAAGGCTGAAATCGAACCTGGGACCCTGGCGCTGTGAGGTAGCAGTGCTAACCATGCCGCCCTGTAAATGTGTGAACTTCAAAATAAAGATAGGAGATTCTCTTGTTATACCTGGTTCACTGGCAGACACTGTGCTGAAAGAGACAGGGGATGGCGGTTACTTTACCCACTTTACAGGAGACTTTTACACATGTCCACAAGGAAATTGGCTATATGGGAGGTCCTTTAAATTCTATAAGCTTGATTATTGGACCACGGCCATTACGGGAGGGCACGTTGACCCCTCCTGGGACACTGTATACATGCTGCAGTGTCTTGCAAAGTTTCGGCAGGTTGCCCAGCAGTATCAGGCCGCGAAGGCGAAAGATTGCTGCAATAACAAGCGACACTGTGATCAAAATAATTCCAGATAGAGCCACACCGCGCGATGCCCCACAGTACCCAAAATTTCCCATACTGGCTTCAAAGCCAGACCCGTTGGGCCTGAATGAAGTGGCTGCATTTTTTTCTACCATGCATTACACAGCAAGGCCGCGATGGGACACATTAGCCGCCGGGCAGTATGAATCACCACTGCTGCCCAACACAAACGATAACTTCAGACTCACAAGAAGACCGAGTGCTTGCCGAAATTACCAGGCCACCAACTGTCAGTTTCCCCGCATCATGATTGGGTGCACTCCCCTGTATAAAACCTGGATCCACGCAGAGGTCCGGGCCATGCTACAAGATGCCCCAGACCCGTTGAAGTGACAGCTCCCGGTCGACAACTGGGTCCTCGAAATTTCCTGTATTTTCAATGTCCGTCCCAAGATGTGCAGACCGTATTACAGCTTGTGTATATGACCAACTGGGTGACTATTAGCCCTGTTATTGACATCCCCATCCAATCCTGGGACACCGCTTCAGACTGGGAAAAAGTGGCTGGACAGCACCTTGAAGAATGCAATAAAGGCCAGTGCAAGACGCCACGCCGATTTTGGGCTGTTATCCAGTGTCTGCAGAGCAGCCAAGTATTTGCTCGATGTCATTGTCCACTTTAGGGAGGTCTGCGACTCCTCGTCCGACATTCCATGAGCAGAGAACGAAAAGCTTGCCGTGCAGACCTTACATATGCTCACGTTTTCACGTTGCACAATCGAACGACGAGCAGGACGGACA
>NW_025206874.1:0-3587 GCF_004010195.1 Chiloscyllium plagiosum | reverse complement strand
CTATTAGCCCTGTTCTTGACATCCCCATCCAATCCTGGGACACCGCTTCAGACTGGGAAAAAGTGGCTGGACAGCACCTTGAAGAATGCAATAAAGGCCAGTGCAAGACGGCACGCCGATTTTGGGCTGTTATCCAGTGTCTGCAGAGCAGCCAAGTATTTGCTCGATGTCATTGTCCACTTTAGGGAGGTCTGCGACTCCTCGTCTGACATTCCATGAGCAGAGAACGAAAAGCTTGCCGTGCAGACCTTACATATGCTCACGATTTCACGTTGCACAATCGAACGACGAGCAGGACGGACAATTTAATTGTACTTAATTAATTGGACCGGAATGGGCTGTTCACTACACCAAAACCGACGGGGGCATTCGACTGGCTCGCACAACCCGACAACAACAGGGACACCACCAGGCCAGTACAGCAAACTAAGGCAATTCAAAGAAGACAGTGCTGGAACAGTGTGAAATTGGAACACTGAGTGACACAGTCCTGGTCCAGGCAATGTCGCCCAGGGCCATCTCACCTCTCCGTCTCCCCTCAGGCACGACAGCAGTCCACCACACAACAGAGGCAGCTTCAACAGGCTGCCTGCACTGTGGCTGATCCCTTCCCCCGTGCTCCAGAAACTAACTACAGCTATCGTGAGAGTGAGTTTTCGCAGGCGATCTCAATATGTCTCTCAAATTCCGATAATGAATGTGGAGGTGGTGGTGAGCTGCTCATTTCTTTTGTGGTGGATTCTGGGTCTGTCCAACCGTCTGCGGATTCCGACTCGGAAAATTACCTGAGTTGCAATACCCTCTGCACTATACGGTTTTTGAGAATACGCATAACAGAGCCACTCTCCTAACCCATTAACTCCAGTATTGGCCGTGCCACTGCGACTGATGCTGCCATTATTTCAGACTCTTGCCCAGTCGCCCTCCTGAGCCGGCAGATCTTATGTAAATTGAATGCCAGAATCCAAAGTTCCTCTGAGGATCTCACATTAGAGAACCTGGACGTCCATTATTCCATGCTGCGGGCAGTATTTTCACACAGCTCTGAACCCTCTGACAGGTAAGCTCCTGATGCTCTTTGTCATGCTCCAATTCACCTATCTGCGCTCTTCTCGACCCCTACTTGCCCTGTTGTCAATGACCCCTTTCTGTAGACAGTTAACTGACTCCCTGCTCCCAGTGGGGTGCGCAATTGACGGTATTGACTTTTCATGCATCCCACCAGAATTAATTGAAAATGCCGACACACCACGGTGATATGTAATAACAAAGTAGATACTTGTGAATTACTATGATGTTGCTGTACCTCTGCACCGACAGCTGAAGTGACTTCAAGCTGCTACCTGTTTTCTCCGTTGGTTTTGATCATTCTGGCTCTCGTCTAATTGCCTGAAGACGAGAGGTGCCGACAACCTGGGAGCTTGCTGCGTGTTTTCTGGTGTAATTTTCAGAGGGGATGAGGAGCTGCTGTTGGTCACGGGAAGTGACTGTGAGGCCCCCAACCCCCACTCCCCCGAAACCCCACAACTCCCCATAATCCAGTTACTGCTGTCAGTAGCTGATCTACCCTGTCAGGGCACACTGGATCCTCCTTACCCTGGCCTTTTGGAAGGACAGTCTGCTGCCATGAATTTGCCAATGGCTGGATATGATGTGTTTTGTTTTCAATTTCACTTTCATCTCTGGCCACATGTAAGTTCTCCAGTTTCACCTTGTAACCCTTCCAGAAAATGTTCGCTGGCTGATCCCTTTTTGTCAACTTAACCAGGTTCCCCACACGTACTCACCACCTCAGCAATCTCTACTTGAACTTGCCCATATTGACTTATTGATCTTCTCCAGCCTTGATAGAACAGGGACTGTTCCTGTGCCCAAGCAGCCTGCAGGAACTTTAATGAATCAGGGTGCAATCTGACTATAATTTATGTTAAATGTTTGTTAGTAGCCAATGTTTCTCCAGAGCTGTTGTTTGAAAGTATAGGTAACAGCCTTTAAATAGGATTGCTGCATTCTCTGAACCGGAACATCCTCTGCCCACATTGATTGAACGACGCCCCCTGCTGACCGACCATTAATTGACCAGTTATGACAATGTTGCATTCTAGACTTTTCTTACCCTGCCCACGTGGCCACACCTCCTGATTCCAATCCTGGTCCCAGCATTTCATAGCTTCCAGTAATATTTTGGCACTTATGCTCAATTCCACCACAACCCCCATTCCCGACCTATTACTTTGTGCTTCCAAGCAACTTTGGGCAAGAAAGTTGGGACGTAGAGGTTCTGTTTTGCACCCTTATCATTTTGTTACCTCATCATTCCTGCACTTCAATTTTGTTTTCGTTCCCTCCGGTTCCCCTCTTTGTTCTTTGTCACTAAATCCTTTTAATTGCTGCATTTTTAATTTTTGACGAAAGCGGATGGAACTCAGACAAAGTAAGTGTCTACAGCAGATTGCGAGTATTTGTTAATTGGCAATATAATAAGTAACGTATGATTAGGATTCATTAAAAATCACGCTTAACACTTATTGATGTTGGAATATAAAGTCCACTTTTCCCCTTATTGACACGAAGTATGTTCCTCGATTTAATTTTCATATTTCAGAATCAGTTCAGTTCAAATGGCAAAAGACAGCTCGAGTCGCTGAAGTCACTGCATTCCAACCTGTTTTGGACACGTGAGAACTTCAGTTTCTCTCCCTACTGCTCTCTCTATCGGAGCAACTTTCTCTGATTTCCTTTCCTTCACTTTTAAGCAGCCGTGCTCCAGGGGGAAATATTATTGGCTGTTGTTGAATTTTCAGCTCGAGCTGAGAGAGGGTTATCTCCCATTGTGAGGTCAGAGACCCAGCCGCAGGTTGATGAAACTCAGGGGTCAGGCCCCACTGCGCAGCCTTTGTAGAATTTCCATGTCTCAGTGTTCCCCAAGGGGAAAGGCACATCCAGGAAGGAGTCACTGCGGGCCTCACTGTAGGCTGCACAGAGGGACACTGACAATTACACACGGAGCTTGGACAGCTAGTTCCAAGGGAACCGATGTGACACCTGTGCCCTGTGACTTTGCTTGGGAATTGAACCTGCATGTGTTTAGGACAGGAACTCTTCTACTGGGTTAAATCCACCCATTCAAAAGGATCGAATATCGACTGTACGAATACCGGATATACTCCCGAACACCTCATGGAGACTATCATTTACAGCAGATTCTAGTCGATTGTACAACCAGAGAATTACACTGAAAAGTATAAATATTTCTCTGCATCAACTCATTCATAAAGGAATCATTCCATTGGTCAGGTATTTGTTGGAGAAGCACAGGCTGGCGGGGCATGTCAGGCCCCTGCAAAAACCTGGACATAGACTCTGTTCTTATCAACTGGGGACCTGAATACTCTGATGGGGAGACCCTCCTAAAGAATGTGGCCTTCACTGTCTGTGCTGTCACTTGTTCCTCCCGAGAAGGTGGTGGAGAGTGAGCTCACTTCCTTAATCACTACAGATTACTGGAATATTGTGTGCATTTGTTCCTGGGTCCGCACCTTCAATCATGGGAATGGATTGGAAAGAATGGAACTTTTTAGATTGGG
>NW_025206873.1:6430-12143 GCF_004010195.1 Chiloscyllium plagiosum | reverse complement strand
CAGGTCAGGTGAATTGGCCATGCTAAATTGCCCCTAGTGTTAGGTAAAGGGTAAATGTAGGGGTATGGGTGGTTGCACTTCGGCGGGGCGGTGTGGACTTGTTGGGCTAAAAAAAAGTCTAGACCCACAGGACATAGGTTTAGGTTGAGAGGGAAAAGATCTAAAACAAATTGAAGGGGTAACGTCTTCATGCAGAAGGTGGTGCGTGTATGGAATTGGCTGCCAAAGGAAGTTGTGGAGCCTAGTATAATTGCAACATTCATTAGGCATCTGGGTGGGTATGCAAGTCGTAAGCGTTTAGAGGGATATGGGCCAATTTCTGGCAAAAAGGACTAGATGAGGTTAGGTCATCTGGTCGGCATGGACGAGTTTGACCGAAGGGTATGTTTCCGTGGTATTCATCTCTGTGACTCACAGCGGGGATCAGCTCAATGTGTTTCAGTCTTTTAAAAGGTAAATTTTAGTATGTTTTACTTCATTAAATCGACAACATTGAGTACGGTGAGCGATTATTATTTTAAATACCTATCTCATGATATTTTGATTAAAAATTTAAATATAAATTATTGGTACTAATTTATTCTCGAGTAGTGTTTTGTAAAGCAGTAAGATTCTGCATTTTTCTGGGTCTGTGGAACGCTAAAGTGCAGAGATGGCCATTCGTAATGGGATGAGCTCTTCCTGTTGGATGTCGGAGATTAGGGAGAGTTTCAATGATCCTGATGATTGTATGCAGGAAGTGAGGATGCAAATTCTGTTGAATCACATGGATCAGAAGGAGCTTTGGTTAATGGTAATTAAGAATTTACAGGTGCCAGGGAATGTGATAGGTGGCGATTTCATGTAGTAAAGCTGCAGACACAGTCATGTAGATGGGTTACCTCCCGGAAAGTTAGGATAGGGAGGTAGGTAGTGCAGGAGTCTCCTGTAGATCTCCCCATGTCAAACAAATATCCTGTTTCAGAAAATGTAGATGTTAACAGACACTCCGGGGAATAAAGCACTGACAGCCAAGTTACTGGTACTGAGACTGGCTCTAACATAATGAGTGGTACATCAGGTTCCAAGCGATCGATGGTGATAGGGCATTCTCTAATCAGGGACACAGATTGCCCTTTCTGTAGCGACAGTGAGACATTAGAATGGAATTGTGCCTCCCTGGTGCCAGGATCAACGATGCCTCACAGAGGGTGCAGAATATTCTCAAAGTGGAGAATGACCAGTGGGTGTTCGCTGTACATTGGTACCAATGACGTCAATGGAGAAAAGGATGAAGTCCTGACGAGAGAATATAGCAAATTAGCCTGGAAGATGAAAAGTAGGTCCTCGTTTGTCATAATATCTGGATTATTCTCGGTGCTGCATGCTAGTGAGAGTAAGAATAGCCTGATGGAGCCGATGAATGACTGGATAAGGATCTGGTGTTGGGGAGAAGGATTCACATTGTTTGATAGTGATAATCTCCTCTGGACTAGTTGACCTGCATACGAAGGATGGATTATACCTGAATTGGAATGTATCTAATACCCAGTTAGGGAGATTTGCTAGTGCTCTTCAAGAGGCATTAAACCAGTGAGGGAGAGGGTGTAAACGCAAAGAGGTAGTGAGAAAAGAGGTATATCTGAGGCTGACACAGTTGAGAAGTTCGACAGTCAAGGCAGGCAAGGGCAAGGCACAGAACGAGGTAGGATTAAGCAGTGTCACTGCATTTATTTCAATGTAAGAGGCCTAATATGGAATACAGATGAGCTCAGGATATGGTTTTGAACCTGGCAATTGTATGTCATGGGTATTAAGGAACTTTGCTCAGGGATGGACAGAACTGGCAGTTTTATGTTCCAGGGTATAGATGCAAGGGGAAGGATACAAATGGGGATAAGAGAGGAGGGAGTGTGGCATTTTTGATGAGGGATACCATTACAGTTGTGCTTAGGAAGGATACTCATGGGAGTACGTCCAGTGAAGTTTCTTGGGTAGAATTGGGAAATAAGAAAGGGATCATCACCTGTTTTGGGTTGTCTGCGTGGGTTTCGTCTGAGTGCTCGGGTTTGCTCCCACAGTCCAAAGATGTGAAGGTTGGGTGAATTGTCCAGGCTGAATTGCCCATGGTGTTCTGGGTTGTACAGGTTGAGTGGGTTATCCAGGCTGAATTGCCCATAGTGTTCAGGGATGTGCAGGTTAGATAGATTGGTCATGGGAATTGCAGCGTTACAGGGTAGGTGGCTCTCAGAGTCAGTGTAGATGTGATGGGCCGAATGGCCTGTTTCCACACTCAGGATTCTCTGATATTTCTACTAGTTTTAAAATGTTTACAGAAAATAATAAATCAGATCTAAAAGTTATAGTTTTAAATTCGACAAAGGCCAATTTTGATGGTACAAAGCATGCACTTTCAATATTTGTTTGCTATTCCCACGTAAAGGGACGGCTGGAAAGTGAGAACATAAGGAAGAGGAGCAGGAATAGGCCATTTGTCCCCTCAAACCTGCACTGCCATTAAATAAGATCAAGGCTGATCGTTTCATGGCCTCAGCTTCGCAGTCCTGCACTCTCACCATAACCCTTAATTCCTTTCCTTTTCACAAACCTACCTTTTGCCTTAAAGACATTCAAGACAATTTCCTCAACTGCTTCACCCAGCAAGGAATTCCACAGATTCACATACCTTTAGCTGAAGACGCTCCTCCTGTATGCAGTCCTAAATCTGGTCCCCCTTATTTTGACGCTGTGCTCGTTGACCTGCCCCCAATGAAAATAAACTACCTGCTTATATCTTACCTATTCCCTTCATAATTTTAATATTCTTATATTCAACATCCCATTTTTCTAAATTCCAACGAGAACACAACCAGTTTTGTCAATCTCTTCACAGGCGCCAACCCTCTCAAACTCCAGACCCAAATGAGTGAACCTCCTCTGCACTCCCTCCAGTGCCAGTCCATCCTTCCTGATGAATCGAGACTAAACTTGTACAGGGTACTCCAGGAGCGGCCTCACCAGCACCCTATACAGCTACAGCATAACCATCCCTCGAGCAATGAAGGATAATATTCCCTTCTCTGCATTAATTACATACTGCACCTGCAAGCCAACCTGTGATTCATGCACAAGGACAACCAGTTCCTTCTGCACAGTAGCATGCTGCAGGTTTTCATCATTTCATCATCCAGTTTGCTGTTAGTCCGACCAAAATGGATGACCTCACATTTCCCAACATTGTACTCCATCTGCCAGATCCTCACCCACTCACTTAACCTATATGTATCGCTGTGCAGACTGAAAGTGGCCTCTGCACATATTGCTGTACATCATCGTGTCAAATATGAACTCTGACATCGTACAATTGGTTCTCACTTCCAAAACATATAGTCCCAACACTAATCCAAGCACGCATTTATTGTATCCCCATTCTTTACTTTTTGTTCGGTAACCAAATCTCAATCCATGCTAATGCATTACCCATAATGCCGTGCATCTTTACTTTGCACAGTAGCCATGTGTGTGGCAACTTATCGAATGACAGCTGGGAATCCAGATACGCCACATCCACCGTTTCCCCCTTGTCCAATACACTCGTAATGTCTTCAACTAATCCCAGAAAATACGTTAAATATGACCAGCCTTTCATGAATCCATGCTGCAGCTGCTCAATGGGACAGTTTCTACCCAGATAACTCTCTACTACTTCCTTGAGAGATTCAAGCATTTTCCCCAATGCAAACGTTAATCTAACGGGTCCTTTTGAAAAATAATAGCACACATTTGCAGCTTTCCAATCTGTCGGACCGTCCCAGAGTCCAGCAAATTCTAGCGAATAATCACGAGCATTTTTCAATTCCCAGGGTCAACCCCCCACCCTGGCCCGCAATGTATTTTCCTCCATCACGGCCAGGAGACCATCTATCTTTAGGCTATTCGCTTTCCTAATACTACCTCTTTGCTGAGAATGATTGCTTCCTTGTACACATCTGTCATTGCCACCATAGGCCCGTGACAATGAGAGTACAGAGACAGTATGTTCCTGTTGAGGGCAAGGCTTTTAGTTGTAAAGAATGCTGTCTGTCGATAGAAATTGAGGTTCTGGTCAAGAAGATGAAGGTGGATATAGCAGGTACAGACAGCTGAGTTTGAATGAATCCCTGGAGGAGTATAAGGGCATTAGAAGTGCACGCGAGGGAAACCAGCAGGGCAGAAAGAGGACACGAGATAGCTTTGCGAAATAGGTTTAAAGAGAATCCAAACAGATTCTACAAATACACTAAGGACAAAAGCGTAATCAGGCAGAGAATAGAGCCTCTAATATCAACAACGATGTCTGTGGTACCGCAGGAGGTGGGACAGATACTATATGAGTATTTCACATCAATGTTTACTGTAAAAAAAAGATATGGAAGCTCGCGAGTGTGGAGAAATAAATAGTGATAACTTGTCCATATTACAGAGGAGGTAATGTAGGATATCGTAAAATGCATAAAGGTGGATACATCCCTGGGACCTGATCAGCTGTATCCAAGATCTTTGTGGGAACCGAGGGAAGTTATTGCTGGGCACCTCGCTGAGATATTTATATAATTGAAACCGCAGGTGAGGTGCTGGAAAATAGGTGCCGTTATTAGAGAAAGGTGGTAAGGAAAAGCCAGGGAACTACAGACTGGTGGGCCTGAAGTCAATGGCAGGCAAGTTGTTAGAAGGGATTCTAAGGGACAGGATTTACATGGAATTTGAAAGGCAAGAAATGATTAGGGACCGTCAGCATGGCTTTGTACATAAATCACTAACATTGACTTCAGAAAGACACAAGGTTCCACATAACAGACTGGTTAGCAAATTCAACGCCATAGAATATAGGGAGAACTAGCTATTTGGATACAAGATTGGCTGGAATGTCATAGTCCTCGAGATGTACAGCACGGAAGCAGACCATTCGGTTCAACCCGTCAATGCCGACCAGGTATCCCAACCCAACCGAGTCCACTTACTAGCACCCGGCTATATCCCTCCAAAGCCCTCCTATTCTTATACCCATCTAAATGCCTCTTAAATGTTGCAACTGTACCAGCCTCCACCATTTTCTCTGGCAGCTCATTCCATACACGTACCAACCTCTGCGTGAAAACGTTGCCGCTCAGATCTCTTTTATTTGTTTCCCCTCTCATCCTAAACCTATGTCCTCCACTTCTTGACTCACCCACCCCAGAGAAATGACCTTGGCTAATTAGCCTATCCAAGCCACTCATGATTATATAAATCTATATGAGGACACCACTCAGTCCCGACGCTCCAGGCAAACAGCCCCAGCCTGTTCAAACTCTCCCTTTCGCTCAAAACCTCCAACCTGTTCAACCTCCTTGTAAATCTTTACTGAATCCTTCCAAGTTTCACAACATCTTTCCGATAGGAAGGTTTGCACACAATATACCAATAGAGGCCCATCCCCAATGTCCTGTACAGCCGCAACATGACCTCCCAACTCCTGTACTAAATACCCTGACCAATAAAGGAAAGCATATTTAATGCCTTCTTCACTATCCTATCTTCCTATGACTCCATTTTGAAAGAGCTATGAACCTGCACTCCAAGGTCTTTTTGTTCAGCAACACTCCTCATGACCTTACCATTAAGTGCATAAGTCCTGCTAAGATTTGCTTTCCCAAAATGCAACACCTCGCATTTATCTGAATTAAACTCCACCTGCCACTTCTCGGCCCATTGG
>NW_025206873.1:0-6164 GCF_004010195.1 Chiloscyllium plagiosum | reverse complement strand
GGAGGCAAGTGGTGAGCAATATGCTGTCAGGGTCGGTGCTGGGTCCACTACTTTATGTCACTTATATCAATTATTTATTTGTGAATATAGGAGGTATGGTTTGTAGGTTTACAGTAAACATCAAAATTGGAGTTGTCATGGACAGCAAACTTACCTCAGAGTACAATGGGACTTCGATCAATTGGCTGAGTGGCAGCAGATGGAGTTTAATTTCGATAAATGTGACGTTCTGCATTTTGGAAAAGCAAATCAGGGCGGGACCTATACAATTAATGGGAAATCCTGGGGATTGTAACTCAACAAAGACACCTTGGAGTGTAGGTTCATACTTCCTTGAAAGTGGAATACGGATAGGCAGGGTTGTGAAGAAGGTGTTGGATATACTGCCTATATTGGTCAGTGCATTGAGTATAGGAGTTGCGACGTCATTTTGCGGCTCTACAGGACATTGATTCAGCCACTTCTGGAATTGTACTTTTAGTCCTGGTCTCCCTTCTATCGGAATGATATTGTGAAACTTGAAAGGGTTCGGAAAAGATGTGCAAAGATGTCGCCACGTTTGAGGTTTTAAGCTATAGGCTGGGGCTGTTTTCTCTGGAGCATCGGATTCTGAGAGATGATCTTAGAGGTTGATGAAATCGCGAGGGACATGGATAGGCTGAACATCCAAAGTGTTTTTCCCTGGTTAGACGTGTGCAAGTTCATAGGGAAATTATTTAAAAGGGATCAAAGGGGCAATGTTTTCAAACTGAACGTGGTAAGTGTATGGAATGAGCTGGCAGAAAATGTGTGGAGGCTGCCACAATAACAATATTTAAAAAGCATAATTGGGTACATGATTAAGAACGGTTTAGAAGGATGAAGGATTTGGGCCAAGTAGTGGCAAAAGCGATAAGATTAATTTAGGATATCTGGTCGTTATGGACAAGTTGGACCATGGTGTCTGTTTCTGTGCTGTACTTCTCTATGACATAAATATCTTAAAATTAAGATAGCGTTCTCTTTTATGGAGAGGTAGCAGAAGGTCAGATAATTCTCCTTGGAGCTGAGAAGGTTAAGCAATGATTTCAACCAGGAGCAGGATATTTAATTTACAGCGAGACAAATTATTAACATTGGCACAAGTTTTTGTAACTACTTTCAGGTAATTGGCAAATAATGCAGGTTACAAATGTGAAGATCATTTTACTGAGTAAGTTCTGAGCATTTGAACGACAGCTGGATGAAGATTCAGCAGTTATTGTAAAAATAGATTTGGAATTTAATTTTTTAAGGAAACATTTGGAGGGTTAAGGGCAAATGGTGGGAGAGTTAGGACAGATTGGAACCACCTCCAGAGGGAGAGAGTACAGCCCCAATAGGCGGAAATAGATCCCAGCCCTTGTACTCTGTGATGCTGCCCCATTCACTGTAAATGATGAAGCTCATCCCAGGGCAGAGTCCTCGAGACATAGAGATGTGCAGCATGGAGACAGACCCTTTGGATAAAATCATCCATGCCGACCAGATATCCCAAACTAATCGTGTCTTATATGGCAACACTTGGCCCATATCCCTCTATACCTTTCCTATTCATATACACATCCAAATGCCTTTCGAATGGTGTAATTGTACCAGCCTCCACCACTTGCATTGACCGAAGGTTCCATACGTGCACCACCCTCTGCGTGAAAAAATCTTAAACCTTGGGTCCCTTTTAAATATTTCCCTTCTCACCTTAAATCTATGTCGTCTCGTTCTGGACACCCGCACCCCAGGGAAAATACCTTCTCTATTTATCCTATTCATGCCCCTCATGATTTTATAAACAACTGTGAGGTCACTCCTCAGCCTCCAATACTCCTCGGAGAAGGCGACCAATCACGTCACAATGGGGCCTGGCTGATTGAGGGCACTTTCAGACCAATAGGAGAGTAGGCATGATTCTCCAGTCAAAAGGAGTGAATGAGGGGTGCGTTGAGCAGGGTAACAAGTGACCATGAGCTAGTTAGGTGCAGTGTCACTGTGAGGGGGACCCAGTGAGTATGAAGGGAGTGGGAGAGGCAGCAGGCACTGGGAGAGAAATTTAGTTAGTTTGGACTCAAAGGGTCGATAAACACACGGTGTAGGCTGCTAGACCTGAATTAGAAATTCCAGGTAAATTAGAACCGAAAGAACCGCGGGTGCTGTAAATCACACACAATAATTGGAAGGCACTTGAAAAGCTCAGCAGGTCTGGGAGCATCTGTGAAGAGAAATCAGAGTTAACGTTTCGGATCCGGTGACCCTTCCTCCGAACTGATGTTACTGAGAAAACATTGACAGTTTATATGCAGAAGACAGGGATTAAGGAGTAAATAAGAGGTGGGGATAGAATCCAAAGAGAGAGGTAAGAGCAGTTGGACAAAGGAATGTATGATGATCTGCCTGGGGAAGGGTGAATAGCTGTTTATGGGGACTGTTAGTGGCTAACCATAGGTAGTGTGTAATGACAGGCTATGTGATAACAATGCCTGCTGTGTGGCGATAGGCAGCTCAGACACTAGGACGTGTGAGAGTTCAGGACCTAAAATTATTTAAGATGATATTGAGGCCAGAAGGCTGCTGGGTCCCAAAGTAGGAGATTGTGTATTGTTCTTCCGGCTTGCGTTAAAACGTGCCGCTGGAACAGCACAGCAGAACAGCACAGCAGATCAAGCAGGATCCGAGGAGCAGGAGAATCGACATATTGGTCATAAGTCCTTCAGGAATGTTGGGGGGGAAGCGGTGAAGAGGGCTGAGAGATAAATAGGAATGGTGTGTGTGGTTGGGGGAAGTTACCTTGGAAGGCAATATGTAGATCTAAGTGGAGGGTATGGTGAGAGGATGGAGTGGATAATTGGGCAGGAAGAAAAACAGGTAGGAGAGTTCAAGAGGCTAGTGCCATGTTGGAGGGTTGCATCTGAGATAAGGTGGTGTGAGTGGTGATGAGGAAACTTTGATGCTATGGGGCTGAAGGGTCCCAAGGTTGAAGATGAGATGTTCTTCCTCCAGCAGTCGGGTGGCTCAGACTGAGTGGTGGAGGAGGCCCAGGACTTGCATTCCTTGGCGAAAAGGGAGGGGAGCGAAGTGGTCGGCCACAGGGCAGTGCGGTTGGTTGGTGCATGTGTCTCAGAAATGTTCCCTGAAACATTCCGCAAGTTTGCATCCTGTCTCCCCACTGTAGAGGAGACCACATCGAGAACAATAGGTGAGGTGTTTGAATGTGCAAGGAAATCTCTGCTAGACATGGAGGAATCCTTTGGTGCCTTGGATGGAGGTGAAGGGGAAGGTGTGGGCACAGGTTTTACACGTCTTGCAGTAGCAAGCAAAGGTGCTGGGAGTGCAGGGTGGGTTGGTGGGCAACATGGATCTAATGAGGGAGTCGCAGAGGGAATGGTCTCTGGGGAATGCTGAAACGAGTGAGGCGGGAAATATATCTCTGGTGGTGAGGTCTGATTGTAGTTGGTGAAAATGATGTGTTGTATCTGGGTGGAAGTTGAGGAATGGGAGGTTCTATCCTTGTTGCAGTTGGAGGTTTGGGGTTCAAGGGCAGATATGTGGGACATCGTGGAGATATACTGGAGGCTTTTGATGACCACATGGAGCGGAAATTGCAGTATCCCTGACTGCTAAGTGTGCAGGAAGTGTGACCACCTGCTGCAACTGGAAAATAGCTTTTCAGAGCTGGAGTCATGAGTGGACTGGCTGCGGAGCATCTGCGATACTGAGAATGTTATGAAAAGCACGTTTAGTGAGTTAGTTACACTGCAGGTGAGGGTTACACGGACAGAACGGGAATGAGTGACCATCATATCAAGTATAAGTCTCAGGAAGGGAGTGCAGGATTCCCCTGTGGTTATCCCCTTCTCAAGCAGATACAGATATACCGCTTGGCATTCTGTAGGGGCGGGAATGGGTGAGTTGGCCTCTCGGGAAATCAGCAACAGCCAGGTTCATGAGACCACAGATAGCTGTGTTGTGCAGAACGGGAGAACTGAGAGTGGCAGTGCTACAGTGACAGGGGCTTCAATTTTCCGGGTCATGGCGGGCACTTCAGTGGCCACAGACATGAATCCAGGATGGTATGGTACCCCGCTTCTGCCAGGTTACACAATATCATGGAGCAGCTGCAGGACATTCTGGAACTGGATCGTAAACAGCCCGTGGTCGTGGAACACACAGATACCAACGAGATCGATACATAAAGGGGTAAGTGCCTGGAAGCTGTATAAAAGCAGATCCGAGATTCATTAAAATGCAGGTCCTGAAATGTAATAATGTCAGACTTGCCAATAGTGACATGTACTCGTGAGAACAGGAGTAAGATGATAGATCAGCTGGAAGTGTGGATGGAGAAATGATGTACCATTGCAGGGTTTAGATTTTTCATGTATTGGGACCCTTTCTGGGTTAGGTGGGACCTGTACAAGCCTAACCTGTTGCACCTGGGCAGAGCTGGGAGAAATCTCCTCGTGGGGGTTATTGCCAGTTCCTTTGGAGAGGTTTTAACTAGTCTGACGGGGGGAGGGAAATAAAGTGTAGGCTTAGATGGGTCAGATCCAGGACAGGGAATGGGCGGGAGAATATTTGTGATGTAGGCAGCGGCTCCGAAAGCCAAAGGAAATGAGGATTAAACGAGGATTGACTCCATCTTCATCCATCAGTCATGACATCACAAGAATGAGAGTCTACAAAATATGGAGCTGTATACATGTCTATGACTCGAAGTGCTTCGGCAAAATGGTGGAAATCTGCAAAAAAGACAAAATTTGCTGGAGATCCTCACTATCATCTGAAATGGTGACAGATGCAGGAAACATTGCAGCCTTGAAGAAGTGTTGAGATGATCACACCAAACACTGCAACATCGATTACACGCTGAGTGCAAGAACGTGGGACTAGAATAAATAGGTGTTTGATGATCAGCATGAATATGTTGGGGATGGAAATTTGACGTTTCGAGTCAGGAGTATTCATCAAGACTAACAAAGGGTCCTGACACAAAACGTTAAGTTACCTGTTCCTCTGATGCTGCCTGATTTGCTGCGTTTTTTCAGGTCCAGATTGTATAGACTCTGATTTCCAGCATCTGCAGGCCTTATCAATCTCCACATCCCAGACTCAGTCTGGTAACCCTCCTTTACTCTCTCTCAATAACCAGAATTGCCTTCCTTGGGAAAAGGGAGCAAAGGTACACACAGTACTCCAGGTGTGGACTCAGCAAGGCCTTTCCAGAAAGATATCCCTGCTCCTGTACTGGAATCCTCTCACTCGGAAGGTGAGGTACCATTAACATTCTCCACTGCTTCCCAATATTGCCAGCTTCCGAAAAGAGGGAATCATAGAAAAATGCAGAATAAAATGGAGTCAGAGTCTCAGGGATTAGACTGTTGAACACAATGCCCCCATCTTATCCATACTGGTCATCAATCATACATGCCTGGTGTGATCATGTCAATGCTTCTTCAAGGCTGCAATGTTTCCTGCAGTTCAACTCGTCCATGTCGACCAAATACCCTAAACTTATGCAGTCCCATTTGGGACCATTTGGCCTATGAACACTTTTTGAACACTTTCTGTTCATATACCCTTCCAGGCGCCTTTTAAATGTTGTAAGTCTACCTGCGTCCATCATTCTAATAGCACCTCATTCCATATACCCACCAACCTCTGAGTGAAAAGTTTGGCCCTCAGGTCGCTTTCAAATCTCTCTCCGGTCACTTTAGAGCCAACGCTCTGTAGTTTTGAACTCCTCGACATTGGTGGAAACAAAGTCATTGGCTATTCACCCTATCTGTCCTCCTGTATAAAGTAACCACTCAGTCTCTGACGCTCCAGGGAAAAAGCCCCAGCCTAATCAGCCTCTCCCTTTCACTCCACAGTCCTAACAAAAACCTTGTAGATATTTTCTGAAACCGTTCAAGTTTAGTAAAACCAAGTCATAGAGATGTACAAAATGGAAACATATCCTTCGGTCCTACTTGTCCATGCCAAACAGTCCATTCTATACATGCACCATCCTCTGCCTGCATGAAGCTAGTTGTCCCTACAGTCCCATTGAAGTCTTTCCCCTCTCACGTTAAACCAGTGCCTTCTGCTTTTGGAA
This sequence comes from Chiloscyllium plagiosum, assembly GCF_004010195.1. Lineage (NCBI taxonomy): Eukaryota > Metazoa > Chordata > Chondrichthyes > Orectolobiformes > Hemiscylliidae > Chiloscyllium > Chiloscyllium plagiosum. The sequence goes on along the minus strand of NW_025206873.1, from coordinate 58 downwards.
TCCCCTATATTGGGAATATCGAAAGTGTGACTAGTATAGGTACTGTCATTCCTCCTCA
>NW_025206872.1:11290-12141 GCF_004010195.1 Chiloscyllium plagiosum | reverse complement strand
TCCCAGTGAGAGTCAGCCCCTTCAGGAACTGTATCCCAGTGAGAGACAGCACCCTCAGGAACTCTATCCCAGTGAGTCAGCCCCTTCAGGATCTGTATCCCAGTGAGAGTCAGCCCCTTCAGGAACTGTATCCCAGTGAGAGTCAGCACCTTCAGGAACTCTATCCCAGTGAGAGACAGCTCCTTCAGGAACTCTATCCCAGTGAGAGACAGCTCCTTCAGGAACTGTATCCCAGTGAGAGTCAGCCCATTCAGGAACTGTATCCCAGTGAGAGACAGCTCCCTCTGGAACTCTATCCCAGTGAGAGACAGCTCCTTCAGGAACTGTATCCCAGTCAGAGACAGCACCTTCAGGAAGTCTATCCCAGTGAGAGACAGCACCCTCAGGAACTCTATCCCAGTGAGTCAGCCCCTTCAGGATCTGTATTCCAGTGAGAGTCAGCCCCTTCAGGAACTGTATCCCAGTGAGAGACAGCACCTTCAGGAACTGTATCCCAGTCAGAGTCAGCACCTTCACGAACTGTATCCCAGTGAGAGTCAGCCCCTTCAGGAACTGTGTCCCAGTGAGAGACAGCTCCTTCAGGAAGTGAATCCCATGGAGAGTCAGCACCTTCAGGAACTGTATCCCAGTGAGAGACAGCACCTTCAGGAACTGTATCCCAGTGAGAGTCAGCCCCTTCAGGAACTGTATCCCACTGAGTGTCAGCACCTGCACGAACTGTATCCCAGTGAGAGTCAGCCCTTTCAGGAACTGTGTCCCAGTGAGAGACAGCTCCTTCAGGAAGTGAATCCCATGGAGAGTCAGCACCTTCAGGAACTGTTCCCAGTCAGGAGACAGCACCCTCAGGAACT
>NW_025206872.1:5530-10780 GCF_004010195.1 Chiloscyllium plagiosum | reverse complement strand
CCCTTCCGGAACTGTATCCCAGTGAGTCAGCCCTTTCAGGAACTGTATCCCAGTGAGAGTCAGCCCCTTCCAAAACTGTATTCCAGTGAGAGACAGCCCCTTCCGGAACTGTCCCAGTGAGAGACAGCCCCTTCAGGAACTGTATCCCAGTGAGAGACAGCTCTTTCAGGAACTGTATCCCAGTGAGAGTCAGCCCCTTCAGGAACTGTATCCCAGTGAGAGACAGCACCGTCGGGAACTGTATCCCAGTGAGAGCCAGTCCCTTCAGGAACTGTATCCCAGTGAGAGTCAGCACCTTCAGGAACTGTATCCCAGTGAGAGCCAGTCCCTTGAGGAACTGGATCCCACTCAAAGACAACATGCTCAGGAACATAAACACAGAAGCACTTCACAGGAGGCTCCCAAGCACTGAGGGTGTCACCTAGACAGGGGATGAAACGTCTGCAACACAAATTCCCAGCTCGGCGAACAGAACCACAACAACAAACTAAATATAAAATTTCCCTCATTGGAAGACTTCATGAAATGTTGGTGCCAAGATTCCTGAGGGTTTTGTAGTTTCTGGCAGTGCCAGGCCTTGGATTATTTTCCAGTGAGTTTTCTTGCACAGTTGCTTTCCTCATTGTGAGTGTTCTCTGCTTCACTGAAGTGGAATCTTTTCCTGCCAGTGCTGACACGTATGAGGTGCCCAGGATTGGCCTGTTGGTTCGGCACACTGCCATACAGCAACGTAAACATCTTCAAATCACATTTCTACCTGAATAATTGCTCTTGCTGTTTTGATGATGAAATGCTGTATTCTTTTGAAATAGTAATGACTTTAATTCAATCGTAACTTTTCCAAATAAACAGTCCCCCCTCTCCTTTGTTGTCTAAGATTTTCTTTGGAAACATAAGTAAGTAATCTAATCTAATTTCACACTTGAGCAGCTCATTACCATCCATACCATGCTGCCCACCCTCCACCTTCAACATCCACTCATTCCCTCCCTCTCCAACGCTCAGTCGCAGCAGTAGGCACTGTCTACAAAGATGCACTGCAGAAATTCACCAAAGATCCTTAAATATCACCTTCCAAATCCACGACCACTTTCCACATCCTATTGAAAGGACAGGCAGATGGGCAGAGGGGACAGCATTGCCCTGTTAGTAAGAAATGAAATGAAATCAGTAGCTCAGAGTGATACACAATCGAAAGGCCTAGAATCTGTGTGGGGAGAGTTGAGGAACCGCAAAGGGAAAGGAAGTTCCTGATGGGAATGGTGTCCAGGTCTCCTCACAGTAGTCAGGATGTGGAGAAGAAAATAATTCGGGAGATAGGAAAGACATGTAAGAAAAGCACGATAATGATCATCATGGGGGACTTCAATATGTAGGTGGACCGGGAAAATCGAGGTGGGAGCTGATCCCAAGAAAAGGAATTAGTGAAATGTTTACGGGACAGTCTTTTGGAGGAGCTTGTGGTAGGGCCCACGAGGGAAGAGGCCATTCTGGATTTGGGGATTGGAATGAAGCCGACTTGATCAGGGAGTTTAAGGTGAAGGAAGCCCGAGGGGGCAGTGACCAGAATATGATCGAATTCACCCTGTGGTTTGGGAGGGAGAAGCTGGAATCAGATGTGACGGTGTTAGGATTGAGTAACGGTCACTACAAAGACATGAGGGAGGAGCTAGCTGGAGTTGATTGGAAGGGGAGCCTGGCAGGTAAGATGGTGGAACAGCAATGGCTGGGGTTTCTGGGGGGATTTCGGGAGGCTCAGCAGAAACTCATCCCAAGGAAGAAGGAACATACTGAGAGCAGGATGAGGCACCCAGGGCTGACAAGGGAAGCCAGGGGGCAGAGGGCAGTGTGGGGACCATCACTCAGGAGAAGGTGCTGGGGAAGCTGCAAGGTCTGAAGGTGGATAAATCGCCTGGACCAGATGGACTACACCCCAGAGTTCTGAAGGAGATAACTGAGGGGATTCTGGAGGCATTGGGGGGTGATCTTTCAGGAATCACTGGAGTCAGGGAGGGTTCCAGAGGACGGGAAGGTGGTTAATGTAACAGCCCTGTTTAATAAGGAAGGGAGGGGGAAGAAGATGGGAAAGTATAGGCCGGTTAGGCTGATCTCAGTTGTTGATAAGATTTTCAAATCCATTATTAAGGAGGAGATAGCGGAATATTTGGGAGTTGTGAATTCATTCGCCGGTGTGTTTTTCTGCAAACATTTCATCACCTCGCTCGGTGACATCATCAGTATGTCTTTGATAAAGTGTTGGTTGTCTGTCCTGCCTGGTATTGATATGTCTCTGTTGGTTGGTACTTTCAGTTCAGTACCTGAGTGGGTTATATATGGGGTCCAGTTCAATGTGTCTATTAACGGAGTTTCAGTTGGAGTGCCAGACTTCAAGGAATCCTCTGGCCTGTCTCTATTTCACCTGTGTGAGGATGGTTACATCATCCCAGTTGACTTTGTGACCTTCGTTGTCTGTATAGTTGGAGATGAGGGAGCGCTGGCTGTGTCTGGCGGTGGTGAGCTGATGGTCGTGCACTCGTATGGTCAGTACTCGTCCTGTTTGTCCTGTGTAGGCTTTTCATAGTCTTGGGGGGGGGTATTTTGGAGTCGAGAGTGTGATGCTGCAAAAGCACAGCAGGTCAGGCAGCATCCGAGGAGCAGGAGAATCCCAGCATAAGCCTGATGGAGGGCTCTGGCCTGAAACGTCGACTCTCCTGCTCCTTGGATGCTGCCTGACCGGCTGTGCTTTTCCAGCACCACTCTCTCGACTCTGATCTCCAGCATCTGCAGTCCTCACTTTCTCCCAGGGTATCTTGTAGATAACATTCGTCCTGTTGGATGTAGGTGATGGGTCTTTAATTTTTGTGAGGAGCTGGTGAAAGGTTTTTACTGTTTTGTGGGCCACTGAGATTCTCAGGGGTCAGAGTAGTTGGGTAGTGATGTTGATGTGGTATGATCATTATTGTGTCTGGTCATGTGGTGTTTTCCTCTTTGGGTTTGTCCTGTAAGTACAAGAGGATAGTTCTCTTGGGGTACCCATTTTGTTTAAATCCTTTGAATATAATCATGGAATCCCTCCTGTGTGGAAACAGGCCATTTGGCCCAACCAGTCCACACCGACCTTCCGAAGAGTAACCCACCCAGCCCATTCCCCTGCCCAATTGCTCTGCATTTACCTCTGACTAGTGCACCTAACCTACACATCTCTGAACACAATAGGCAATTTAGCATGGTCAATTCACGTAATCTGCTCATCTTTGGACTGTGGGAGGAAACCGGAGCACCCGGAGGAAACCCACACAGACACGGGGAGAATGTGCAAACTCCACACAGTCAGTCACCCGAGGTTGGAATCGAGCCTGGGACCCTGGTGCTGGGAGGCAGCAGTGCTAACCACTGAGCTACCGTACCACCTGATTAGGTGTTCCTGTCCTGCCTTCTGAAGTTCTGGGTTGCTGCAATGTGTCCTTGCCCATTTAAACAATGTCCTAATGCAGCTCCGTTTGTAGGCGCTGTTAGTATGGATGTCGTTCCTGTACACACTGATCTGGAGTTCCCCAGTAGGTGTCCAAGAAGGGGAGCCTGCTCTTGTTTAGTGAATTTTATTCCTGTGCAGACGTTATTGATGTGGTGATGGGTTCCTTCCCGTTGTGTCTGTTTAATGATGACAATAATGTCATCTACATATCAGATCCAGAGCTGGGGTTGGATCGTGGGGAGGGCTATTCACTCTAAATGGTGCGTTACTGATTCTGCTATCAGCTCTGATATTGGGGATCCCCTTGGTGTTCTGTTGATTTGTCTGTACACTTACCCATTGAATGTGAAGTGAGTTGTGAGGGATAGGTGTAGTAATTTGAACATGTTGCTCTTGTTGAGGCTGCTGGTCTCCGAGTAACCACTTTGTCCAATAATGCTAGAGACGATAAAACTACAGATGCTGGATTCCAAGGTAGACAGGCAGGAGGCTGGAAGAACACAGCAAGCCAGGCAGCATCAGGGGGTGGACAAGTCGACGTTTCGGGTGTAACCCTTCCTCAGGACTGGGGGTGGGTGTGGGGGGAGCTGCAGGTAGGGAACTGGGGATCAGTGAAGAAATGTAGAGGCTATGACCTGATTGGCCAATGGGAGGAATGAATCGGTTTGGTGGCTGGGAGGAGTGGGAGGGTGGGGGAGGGGCTGGGAAGGCAGTCGGGGGATGGGAAAGGAGGTTATTTGAAATTGGAGAACTCAATGTTGAGCCCTCCGGGCTGTAGGCTGTCCAGATGAAAGATGAGGTATTGTTCCTCCAATTTGTGGCCTGGCTCTTTGTGACAATGGAGGAGGCCAAGGATGGTCATGTCGGAAAGGGAGTGAGAAGGGGAATTAAACTGGACAGTGACTGGGAGGTCTGGTCCCTGTGTGGCAATGGTATCCTGGGCTCAGTGGATGTATATAGATGTGAAGAGTGCTGTTACATCACATGAAATCATTATTTCATCCTGTTCTAACATGGTGTTTCTGACGATGTTGAGGAACTCTTGGGAGGAGGGAAGGGAGTGATTGGGGAACTGTATTCAGTGTTTTGGTCTTATTTACATCTCCTTGACTCCCCTGGAGGTCAGTGTCCCTGGGAGTGATATAAAGGCTCTGAGAGGGTGTTCCTGTTTTGTGAAGCTTGGGTAGTCCACAGAATCAGGGTGAGTTGGATCTGTTGGGTTTCATCTTTTGCAGGTCAGTTTTGCTGACGTTTCCTGTGCTGTGTGGTTGCTTTAGTGTCATAGTAATCCTACGGGCATTATAAAACAGGGTTCAGTTGGCACAGCGTTGTCAAGGGGGGCTCATGCCCGACACATCTGTTAGAATCCTTTAAGGAGGTAATGAGCAAGGTAGACAAAGGAGAAACATTGGGCGTCATGTATTTGGATTTCTAGGATGCCTTTGACAATGTGCCACACAAGAGGCTGCTAAATAAGGTAAGATCTCATGGTGTTGGGGGCAAGGTATTGGCATGGATAGAGGATTGGCTGACTGGCAGAAGGAAGAGAGTAGGGATAGAGGGGTCTTTTTCAGAATGGCAGCTGGAGACTACTGGAGTCCCATAGGGGTCCACGTTGGGACCTCATCTATTCACATCATACCTTAACAATCTGGATGGAGGGACTGAGGACATTGTTGCTAGGGATTACAGGTGACACAAAGACAGCTGGAGGGACAGGTAGAGTGGAGGAAGTGGGGAGGGGCAGTGGGGAGGGGATTACAGGGGGCAGTGGG
>NW_025206872.1:0-1056 GCF_004010195.1 Chiloscyllium plagiosum | reverse complement strand
TATACCCATCCAAATGCCTCTTAAATGTTGCAATTGTACCAGCCTCCACCACATCCTCTGGCAGCTCATTCCATACACGTACCACCCTCTGTGTGAAAAAGTTGTCCCTAAGGTCCCTTTTATATCTTTTCCCTCTCAACCTAAACCTATGCCCCTCTAGTTCTGGACTCCCCAACCCCAGGGAAAAGACCTTGTCAGTTCACTCTATCCATGTCCCTCATGATTTTATCTGTACTGTCAATCTCCTCTTTGCTGTCTCTCATAGGAACAGGAACAGGCCATTTGGCCCCTCAAGTGTGCTCCATTGACAGGTCACACTCCTATCAGGGGGAGTGGGCCGTCAGAGGCTGACAGCACAAGTTCATCAGTCAAATATTTCTGCCAATTACTTCATGCTGATGGTGGTTAGTGAGGAGGTGACTAACACATAGCTCTCTGCTGATTCCAGCCTCAACCCAGTTCCTCTTTTGGGGATAATTAGAATCAATTATAAATATAAACTCGTCAATTATTTACAAGAAAGGTGTGTACAGTTGTAGAAGTTCCGTTCTGTACTGCCTGCCTGCACTGGTTGTAGTGAGATCTTCGTAGCCACAAGTTGATGCAGATGAAGCTACAATCATGAAGAGAATGTGAGGTGTCTCCAAGCAGAACTCACAGGAGACTGTAATGCCTGTTTCTTCCTCGCCTGCTCCCCGTTAAGTTGACTGAGCTGAGGGCAGAGGCGGTTACTGAGCAGCTGTGATGTTGGCAAATGGAAAGCGTGGCTGAAATTTGCAGATTCCTGACTTCCCGACAGAACCAGCAGTCCTGGAATTTCCCAGTGAGTTGGACACTCCAACTTTGGGACCAAACTGGGGTCTTGAACCTACACTTTCTGGCAATGTTAAACATTTCTGCATTAAAACATTATTTCAATGAATCACCACACACTGCAGCACAGAGGAACTACGCAGAGCGGAGGAAAATCACTTATACCGTGTATTCAAAAAGAACGGGTACCCAGTGTACACAGTCCGCTGACTTCTCAGCAACAAACCCAAACAAGCAGACAAA
>NW_025206871.1:8429-12139 GCF_004010195.1 Chiloscyllium plagiosum | reverse complement strand
AGAACAATAAAACGTATTACAATGTAATGAAAAACACTACAATCTATCTTACGGTTTAACTTAACTTTGGATGATCACATACCACCCCACTAGAAGTTGACCGGATTCCATATGGTGAAGTCTTCTTGTTCTTCTGATGGCCTTGTAGGCGTCTTCTCTTTCAGTGGTTATTCTCGAGTTACCACTCCCTAAGCGGTTTTACGGTGATTCTTATCCTCCCAAGTCTTCACGACTTTTGGGAGGGAGTGGAGAATCTGCCAATGGAACGATCAGGTTCATTAACCCTGATCAATCAGACCCAACCTGGGGTTGTCACATTGATGGCCCAAAGGCGACATTCCATTGTCCCATTCACATCCAACTTCAGGTGTGTATTACAGGGTCTGTAGCTGCCAGGCTTGTTTGCAAACCATCTCTGGGTAGCTGCCACCTGTCTGCAGCACAGCGACTTTGGTTAAGGCTGGGTTCCACTTCCCAGCATGCTTTAATCATTGTTCATTTTTGTAACAATTTACTATTGTCCATCGTAAGATTATTATTTCAGGTGGCCCGTCTGGTCAGAAAGGCAAACACAGTGATGACATTTTGTTTGCGATGACTTGAACAGATGGATTTCCATGGCTCTAAAGGACTCTGATAAGCCCACATTTGGTGTATTGTGTACTGTTTGGGGCCCCATAACTCAGGAAAGATGTACCACCCCTGAGCGGGTTCAGAGGAGCTTCATAAGAATGGTCCTCGGAATGAAAAGCTCAATATATGAGATCTCTGGGTCTATATTCGCTGGAGTTTATAAGGATGAAGGCGGCCCTAATAGAAGCATACAGAATACTGGTTGCATGGTCAGAATAGATGTTGGGAAGATGCTTCCACTGTTAGGAGAGAAAGGACTCAAGGACATAGCCTGAGAGTCAAGAGAAAATCTTTAGAATGGAGATAATGAGAAACGTCTTCAGACTGAGAGTGGTGAATCTATGGTAGAATGGCAGTCTCATTCCCTAAAGGACATCAGTGAACTAGGTGATTTTTCTAGGCAATCGATTCATAACCATCATCAGTCTCTTAATTCCAGATTTGAATTTAAGCTCCACCACTTGTGGCAGGATTTGGACCCAGGTCACTCGAACATTATCTGGGTTTATCACATAAGAATTCAATGATAACACGACGAGGCCGCTGACTTGCCCAATCCTCCCCAGTGTGACTAACGTGTGCAGTATGACATGCACTGGGATTTGCCTTCATGTTATCCTTAACTTCCTTATCAAGATATGGATGATTTTTCTCCGTTATGCAATTCCTCTTTAGTCTTTAGTATCTCCCTAATTATTGCCAATTTCTTCAGCTGTCCTGCCTTTGACTATTCTTTTCTTCCCCCAGTCCACCCAGGACAAATCCTTCCTTAGGCCAGTATAATTATCATTGCCTAACACTAAAACTCTCATGTATGACTCAGTCTTCACTCTCAATCTGAATGTGAAATTCCAGCAATTTGTGGTTACTCCTTCCAAGGCAAAGCTCATCCACCAATCCTTCCTTGTTACATAATATCAAATCTAAATTAGATTAGATTCCCTACAGTATGGAAATAGGCCCTTCGGCCCAACAAGTCCACACTGACCCTCCGAAGAGGTCCACACTAACCCACCCATTTCCATTTCCCTCTGAGTAATGTACATACCTGTATAGGCAATTTAGCATGATAAATTCACCTGATCTGCACATCTTTGGATTGTGAGAGGAAACTCACACAGAGAGGGGGAGCATGTGCAAACTACACGCAGACACTCCCGCGAGGCTGGAATCGAACCTGGGACCCTGGTGCTGTGCTAGCAACTGGGCCACCATGCCGTCCCATTCTCTGGTTGGTTCCATGATGTCCTGATCTCAGAAATAATCTCTCATACAGTCTGTGAATCTTTATTCAAGGATATTACTGTCAATTGGATGTTCAAACCACCCATAGTTACTGTCGTACCCTTGTTACAATCCCCCACTATTTACTACCTCAGAAGTACTTTGGGGGGGACAATGGCTAAAAATAACTCTTCCCAAGAGGTTTCTTCTCTTGCTTTTCATTTGCACTGAGACAGGTTTCAATATTGTTTGGTACAAAACACTTTGAAAAGGTCTGAGTTCTCACTCGCACGGACAAATGTTTATTTTCTTTTCATAATCGAGGATTTAAGAGGGCTAAAAGTGGTCATGAGATATCGTTAGCAAACAGGTTTGAGGAAAATCCCAAGGTGTTCTTTTCATATATAAGGAGCAAGAGGGTAACTAGAGAAATGTTTGGCCCACACAAGGACAAAGAAAGAAAGTTATGCATGGAGTCAGATAAAATTAGTGAGATTCTTAGCGAGTACTTTGCATCGTTATTCACCAAGGAGAGGGACATGACGGATGTTGAGGTTAGGGATAGATCTCTGACTATTCTGCGTCAAGTCGACATAAAGAGGGAGGAAGTTTTGGATACTCTAAAAGGTATTAATGTAGACAAGCCCCCAAATCCGTATGGGATCTACCACAGGTTACTGAGGGATGTGAGTGTGGAAATAACTGGGGCTTTAACATATATCTTTGCAGGATGATTGAACATGGGTGAGGTCCAGGAGGACTGGCGAATTTCTAATAGTGTCCCCTTGTTTAAGAAGGATAGCGGGGATAATCCAGGTAATTGTAGACCGGCAAGCCTGATATCAATTTTAGGGAAGCTGCTGGAGAAGATACTGAGGGACTTGAGTAAGAATTTTTTATAGGTTCCCCATGGTCGGCTGATGGAGAAGGTGATGTCGCATGACTTTCAGGGTGATTTATCCAGGTGGATAGAGAACTGGCTGGGCAACAGGAGACAGAGAGTAGTAGTGGAAGGGGATTTCTCAAAATGGAAACCAAAGACCAGTGGTGTGCAACAGCGATTCTCTGTCCAAGTCTGCAGCTGACCTCTCTCCTGCTGTATTCTCTAGCAATCGTCCTCACAATCTGCAACTCCGCCAATCAATTTTCAGATATCCAGTCACAAAAGCACTGTTCCACCACTACTGTCTTCTATGGCCAAGCAGATCTCTATCCATCTTACGAACTGACCGCTGATCCCAATTCACTTCACCTTCTGTATGAGACTGCCATAAGGAACCATATCAAAGGCCTTGCTAAGGTCCAAACAGCCAGCTTCCAGCCCCGTGCCCTCATCAATCAATTTTGTCACTTCCTCAAAACATTCAATCAAGTTTGTGAGACATGATCCTCCCCATGCAATTGTGTTGCCTGTTGCTAGTAAGTGCATACTAGAATACTGTTGGAACTGCACTCGTTCAGACAAGTGATTATTCCATCATATTCCTGACTTGAACCTTGGAGAGTAGATTAGATTCCTTACAGTGTGGAAGCAGGTCCTTCGGCCTAACCAGGCCACGTCAACCCTCCAGAAAGTAACCCACCCACACCCATTTCACTATGTCTAAAACACTTCGCAATATAATGTGGCCAATTCACATGAGCTGCACATTTTTGGACTGTCGTAGGATACCCATGCAGACACAGGGGGAATGTGCACACTCCACACAGTTAGTCACCCAAGGCCAGAATCGAACCCAGGACATTGGCGCTGTGAGGGAGCAGTGCTAAACACTTGATGGCTCCCGTAGACTGGGAGGTATGTTGGGTCATGACGGTTACTGTACAGCGGGAGGTATGTCAGGCCGTGATGG